>NC_136057.1:1499885398-1500022898 GCF_964261635.1 Lissotriton helveticus | reverse complement strand
TTTGGATCGGGCCTCATGTTGAATAACCACTTTTTAAACCCTCACAGTTACCAAAATTGTCATTTTTACAGAGTTTTGCTTACTCAGAAGCTTCACTTTTGACCAATTTCAGGCACAGAAATCACTTTAAACACACTTATTTTAGTTGAAAAAGTAATAATTCACATCCAACAGTAATTTAAAGTCAAAAGATTAAATGTTAAAATTTCATCAATATTAACAATTTTTTGTACGTTCGACTGGTCCGGGGTCATCGTTTTTCATCATAAAATTGAATTTTTTGGACTCTACCAAAAATGATTCAAAATGTCATTTGGATCGGGCCTCATGTTGAATAACCACTTTTTAAACCCTCACAGTTACCAAAATTGTCATTTTTACAGAGTTTTGCTTACTCAGAAGCTTCACTTTTGACCAATTTCAGGCACAGAAATCACTTTAAACACACTTATTTTAGTTGAAAAAGTAATAATTCACATTCAACAGTAATTTAAAGTCAAAAGATTAAATGTTAAAATGTCATAATTTTTTTAATTTTTATTATTTATTTATTTATTAATTTATTTTTATTTTTATTTTTTTTAATGTTTTTTATTTTTATTTTAATTATTATTATTATTTTTTTTATTTTATTTGTTAACTTTTTTTAATTTTTTTAATTTTTTTTATTACTTTTTAGATTTTTTGTAATTAAAAAAAAATTGTTAATTTTTTTTAATTTTTTTTTTAATTATTATTATCATTTATTATTTTTTATTTGTTTTGTTTTTCTTTCCACTTTTTTTAGTTGAAAAACTAATAATTCACATCTTTATGTTTTTATAATGTATAATTTCTTATATAAATATTATATATTTATTTATCACAAAATTTCATCAATATTGACAATTTTTTGAACGTTCGACTGGTCTGGGGTCATCGTTTTTCATCATAAAATTGATTTTATGGACTCTACCAAAAATGATTCAAAATGTCATTTGGATCGGGCCTCATGTTGAATAACCACATTTTAAACACTCACAGTTACCAAAATTGTCATTTTTACAGAGTTTTGCTTACTCAGAAGCTTCACTTTTGACCAATTTCAGGCACAGAAATCACTTTAAACACACTTATTTTAGTTGAAAAAGTAATAATTCACATCCAACAGTAATTTAAAGTCAAAAGATTAAATGTTAAAATTTCATAATATTTTTAATTTTATATTTTTTTATTTATTTCTTTATTTATTTATTTATTTATTTATTTAAATAATTTTTTGTATTTTTTTTTTATTTTTTTTGTATTTTTTTTTTTTTTTTTTTTTTTTTATTTTTATTATTGTACGTTCGACTGGTCCGGGGTCATCGTTTTTCATCATAAAATTGATTTTATGGACTCTACCAAATATGATTCAAAATGTCATTTGGATCGGGCCTCATGTTAAATAAGCACTTTTTAAACCCTCAGTTACCAAAATTGTCATTTTTACAGAGTTTTGCTTACTCAGAAGCTTCACGTTTGACCGATTTCAGGCACAGAAATCACTTTAAACACACTTATTTTAGTTGAAAAAGTAATAATTCACATCCAACAGTAATTTAAAGTCAAAAGATTAAATGTTAAAATTTCATAATTTTTTTAATTTTTATTATTTATTTATTTATTATTAATATTTTTTTTATTTTTTTTTATTATTGTACGTTTGACTGGTCCGGGGTCATCGTTTTTCATCATAAAATTGATGTTATGGACTCTACCAAAAATGATTCAAAATGTCATTTGGATCGGGCCTCATGTTGAATAACCACTTTTTAAACCCTCACAGTTACCAAAATTGTCATTTTTACAGAGTTTTGCTTACTCAGAAGCTTCACTTTTAACCAATTTCAGGCACAGAAATCACTTTAAACACACTTATTTTAGTTGAAAAAGTAATAATTCACATTCAACAGTAATTTAAAGTCAAAAGATTAAATGTTAAAATGTCATAATTTTTTTAATTTTTATTATTTATTTATTTATTTTTTAATTTCTTTTAATTTTTATTTTTTTTAATGTTTTTTTTAATTTTAATTATTATTATTATTATTTTTATTTTTTTATTTTTTTATTTTTAATTTTTAATTTTTTTTAAATTTTTATTATTGTACGTTCGACTGGTCCGGGGTCATCGTTTTTCATCATAAAATTGATTTTATGGACTCTACCAAAAATGATTCAAAATGTCATTTGGATCGGGCCTCATGTTGAATAACCACTTTTTAAACCCTCACAGTTGCCAAAATTGTCATTTTTACAGAGTTTTGCTTACTCAGAAGCTTCACTTTTGACCAATTTCAGGCACAGAAATCACTTTAAACACACTTATTTTAGTTGAAAAAGTAATAATTCACATCCAACAGTAATTTAAAGTCAAAAGATTAAATGTTAAAATGTCATCCTTTTTTAAATTTTATATTTTTTATTTATTTATTTATTTATTTAAATAATTTTTTGTATTTTAAAAAAAAAAAAAGAATTTTAATTTAAATTTTTGTTTTTTTTAAATTTTTATTATTGTACGTTCGACTGGTCCGGGGTCATCGTTTCTCATCATAAAATTGATTTTATGGACTCTACCAAAAATGATTCAAAATGTCATTTGGATCGGGCCTCATGTTTAATAACCACTTTTTAAACCCTCACAGTTACCAAAATTGTCATTTTTACAGAGTTTTGCTTACTCAGAAGCTTCACTTTTGACCAATTTCAGGCACAGAAATCACTTTAAACACACTAATTTTAGTTGAAAAAGTAATAATTCACATCCAACAGTAATTTAATGTCAAAAGATTAAATGTTAACATTTCATCAATATTTTTTTTTATTTTTATTTTTTTTATTTTTTCTTTATTTTTTTATATGTTTTTTTTTTCTTTCCACTTTTTTTAGTTGAAAACGTAATAATTCACATCTTTATTTTTTTTATAATTTATAATTTTTATATAAATATATATTTATTCATCACAAAATTTCATCAATATTGACAATTTTTTGAACGTTCGACTGGTCTGGGGTCATTGTTTTTCATCACAAAATTGATTTTTTTGGGACTCTACCAAAAATGATTCAAAATGTCATTTGGATTGGGCCTCATGTTGAATAACCACTTTTTAAACCCTCACAGTTACAAAAATTGTCATTTTTACAGAGTTTTGCTTACTCAAAAGCTTCATTTTTGACCAATTTCAGGCACAGAAATGACTTAAAACACACATATTTTAGTTGAAAAAGTAATAATTCACATCCAACAGTAATTTAAAGTCAAAAGATTAAATGTTAAAATTTCATCAATATTGACAATTTTTTGTACGTTCGACTGGTCCGGGGTCATCGTTTTTCATCATAAAATTGATTTTTTGGACTCTACCAAAAATGATTCAAAAATTCAGTTGGATTGGGCCTCATGTTGAATAACCACTTTTTAAACCCTCACAGTTACCAAAATTGTCATTTTTACAGAGTTTTGCTTACTCAGAAGCTTCACTTTTGACCGATTTCAGGCACAGAAATCACTTTAAACACATTTATTTTATTTGAAAAAGTAATAATGCACATCCAACAGTAATTTAAAGTCAAAAGATTAAATGTTAAAATGTCATAATTTTTAAAACAATTTTATTTTTATTTATTTATTTATTATTATTTTTATTTTTTATTTTTTTTATTATTGTATGTTTGACTGGTCCGGGGTCATCGTTTTTCATCATAAAATTGATGTTATGCACTCTACCAAAAATGATTCAAAATGTCATTTGGATCGGGCCTCATGTTGAATAACCACTTTTTAAACCCTCACAGTTACCAAAATTGTCATTTTTACAGAGTTTTGCCTACTCAGAAGCTTCAATTTTGACGAATTTCAGGCACAGAAATCACTTTAAACACACTTATTTTAGTTGAAAAAGTAATAATTCACATCCAACAGTAATTTAAAGTCAAAAGATTAAATGTTAAAATTTCATCAATATTGACTATTTTTTGAACGTTCAACAGGTCCAGGGTCAACGTTTTTCATCATAAAATTGATTTTTTTTGACTCTACCAAAAATGATTCAAAAAGTCAGATGGATCGGGCCTCATGTTGAATAACCACTTTTTAAACCCTCACAGTGACCAAAGCTGCCATTTTTACAGAGTTTTCGCTTACTCAAAAGCTTTACTTTTGACCAATTTCAGGCACAGAAATCACTTTAAACACACTTATTTTAGTTAAAAAAGTAATAATTCACTTCCAACAGTAATTTAAAGTCAAAAGATTAAATGTTAAAATGTCATCAATATTGACAATTTTTTGTACGTTCGACTGGTCCGGGGTCATCGTTTTTCATCATAAAATTGATTTTTTGGACTCTACCAAAAATGATTCAAAATGTCATTTGGATCGGGCCTCATGTTGAATAACCACTTTTTAAACCCTCACAGTTACCAAAATTGTAATTTTTACAGAGTTTTGCTTACTCAGAAGCTTCACTTTTGACCGATTTCAGGCACAGAAATCACTTTAAACACATTTATTTTAGTTGAAAAAGTAATAATGCACATCCAACAGTAATTTAAAGTCAAAAGATTAAATGTTAAAATGTCATAATTTTTAAAACAATTTTATTTTTATTTATTTATTTATTATTATTTTTATTTTTTATTTTTTTTATTATTGTATGTTTGACTGGTCCGGGGTCATCGTTTTTCATCATAAAATTGATGTTATGCACTCTACCAAAAATGATTCAAAATGTCATTTGGATCGGGCCTCATGTTGAATAACCACTTTTTAAACCCTCACAGTTACCAAAATTGTCATTTTTACAGAGTTTTGCCTACTCAGAAGCTTCAATTTTGACGAATTTCAGGCACAGAAATCACTTTAAACACACTTATTTTAGTTGAAAAAGTAATAATTCACATCCAACAGTAATTTAAAGTCAAAAGATTAAATGTTAAAATTTCATCAATATTGACTATTTTTTGAACGTTCAACAGGTCCAGGGTCAACGTTTTTCATCATAAAATTGATTTTTTTCGACTCTACCAAAAATGATTCAAAAAGTCAGATGGATCGGGCCTCATGTTGAATAACCACTTTTTAAACCCTCACAGTGACCAAAGCTGCCATTTTTACAGAGTTTTCGCTTACTCAAAAGCTTCAATTTTGACCAATTTCAGGCACAGAAATGACTTTAAACACACTTATTTTAGTTGAAAAAGTAATAATTCACATCCAACAGTAATTTAAAGTCAAAAGATTAAATGTTAAAATGTCATCAATATTGACAATTTTTTGTACGTTCGACTGGTCCAGGGTCATCATTTTTCATCATAAAATAGATTTTTTGGACTCTACCAAAAATGATTCAAAATGTCATTTGGATCGGGCCTCATGTTGAATAACCACATTTTAAACCCTCACAGTGACCAAAATTGCCATTTTTACAGAGTTTTGCTTACTCAGAAGCTTCAATTTTGACCAATTTCAGGCACAGAAATGACTTTAAACACACATATTTTAGTTGAAAAAGTAATAATTCACTTCCAACAGTCATTTAAAGTCAAAAGATTAAATGTTAAAATTTCATCAATATTGACCATTTTTTGAAAGTTCAACAGGTCGGGTCATCGTTTTTCATCATAAAATAGATTTTTTGGACTCTACCAAAAATGATTCAAAATGTCATTTGGATCGGGCCTCATGTTGAATAACCACTTTTTAAACCCTCACAGTTACCAAAATTGTAATTTTTACAGAGTTTTGCTTACTCAGAAGCTTCACTTTTGACCGATTTCAGGCACAGAAATCACTTTAAACACATTTATTTTAGTTGAAAAAGTAATAATGCACATCCAACAGTAATTTAAAGTCAAAAGATTAAATGTTAAAATGTCATATTTTTAAAACAATTTTATTTTTATTTATTTATTTATTAATATTTTTATTTTTTATTTTTTTTATTATTGTATGTTTGACTGGTCCGGGGTCATCGTTTTTCATCATAAAATTGATGTTATGCACTCTACCAAAAATGATTCAAAATGTCATTTGGATCGGGCCTCATGTTGAATAACCACTTTTTAAACCCTCACAGTTACCAAAATTGTCATTTTTACAGAGTTTTGCCTACTCAGAAGCTTCAATTTTGACGAATTTCAGGCACAGAAATCACTTTAAACACACTTATTTTAGTTGAAAAAGTAATAATTCACTTCCAACAGTCATTTAAAGTCAAAAGATTAAATGTTAAAATTTCATCAATATTGACCATTTTTTGAAAGTTCAACAGGTCGGGTCATCGTTTTTCATCATAAAATTGATTTTTTGGACTCTACCAAAAATGATTCAAAATGTCATTTGGATCGGGCCTCATGTTGAATAACCACTTTTTAAACCCTCACAGTTACCAAAATTGTAATTTTTACAGAGTTTTGCTTACTCAGAAGCTTCACTTTTGACCGATTTCAGGCACAGAAATCACTTTAAACACATTTATTTTAGTTGAAAAAGTAATAATGCACATCCAACAGTAATTTAAAGTCAAAAGATTAAATGTTAAAATGTCATAATTTTTAAAACAATTTTATTTTTATTTATTTATTTATTATTATTTTTATTTTTTATTTTTTTTATTATTGTATGTTTGACTGGTCCGGGGTCATCGTTTTTCATCATAAAATTGATGTTATGCACTCTACCAAAAATGATTCAAAATGTCATTTGGATCGGGCCTCATGTTGAATAACCACTTTTTAAACCCTCACAGTTACCAAAATTGTCATTTTTACAGAGTTTTGCCTACTCAGAAGCTTCAATTTTGACGAATTTCAGGCACAGAAATCACTTTAAACACACTTATTTTAGTTGAAAAAGTAATAATTCACATCCAACAGTAATTTAAAGTCAAAAGATTAAATGTTAAAATTTCATCAATATTGACTATTTTTTGAACGTTCAACAGGTCCAGGGTCAACGTTTTTCATCATAAAATTGATTTTTTTCGACTCTACCAAAAATGATTCAAAAAGTCAGATGGATCGGGCCTCATGTTGAATAACCACTTTTTAAACCCTCACAGTGACCAAAGCTGCCATTTTTACAGAGTTTTCGCTTACTCAAAAGCTTCAATTTTGACCAATTTCAGGCACAGAAATGACTTTAAACACACTTATTTTAGTTGAAAAAGTAATAATTCACATCCAACAGTAATTTAAAGTCAAAAGATTAAATGTTAAAATTTCATCAATATTGACAATTTTTTGTACGTTCGACTGGTCCAGGGTCATCATTTTTCATCATAAAATAGATTTTTGGGACTCTACCAAAAATGATTCAAAATGTCATTTGGATCGGGCCTCATGTTGAATAACCACATTTTAAACCCTCACAGTGACCAAAATTGCCATTTTTACAGAGTTTTGCTTACTCAGAAGCTTCAATTTTGACCAATTTCAGGCACAGAAATGACTTTAAACACACATATTTTAGTTGAAAAAGTAATAATTCACTTCCAACAGTCATTTAAAGTCAAAAGATTAAATGTTAAAATTTCATCAATATTGACCATTTTTTTAAAGTTCAACAGGTCGGGTCATCGTTTTTCATCATAAAATAGATTTTTTGGACTCTACCAAAAATGATTCAAAAAGTCAGTTGGATCGGTCCTCATGTTGAATAACCACTTTTTAAACCCTCACAGTGACCAAAGCTGCCATTTTTACAGAGTTTTCGCTTACTCAAAAGCTTCAATTTTGACCAATTTCAGGCACAGAAATGACTTTAAACACACTTATTTTAGTTGAAAAAGTAATAATTCACATCCAACAGTCATTTAAAGTCAAAAGATTAAATGTTAAAATTTCATCAATATTGACCATTTTTTGAAAGTTCAACAGGTCGGGGTCATCGTTTTTCATCATAAAATAGATGTTTTGGACTCTACCAAAAATGATTCAAAAAGTCAGTGGGATTGGGCCTCATGTTAAATAACCACTTTTGAAACCCTCACAGTGACCAAAATACCATCTTTACAGAGTTTTGCTACTCAGAAGCTTCAATTTTGACCAATTTCAGGCACAGAAATTACTTTAAACACACTTATTTTAGTTGAAAAAGTAATAATTCACATCCAACAGTAATTTAAAGTCAAAAGATTAAATGTTAAAATTTCATAATATTTTTAATTTTATATTTTTTTATTTATTTCTTTATTTATTTCTTTATTTATTTATTTATTTATTTATTTAAATAATTTTTTGTATTTTTTTTTTTTTTTTTTTTTTTTTTTTTTTAAATTTTTATTATTGTACGTTCGACTGGTCCGGGGTCATCGTTTTTCATCATAAAATTGATTTTATGGACTCTACCAAATATGATTCAAAATGTCATTTGGATCGGGCCTCATGTTAAATAAGCACTTTTTAAACCCTCAGTTACCAAAATTGTCATTTTTACAGAGTTTTGCTTACTCAGAAGCTTCACGTTTGACCGATTTCAGGCACAGAAATCACTTTAAACACACTTATTTTAGTTGAAAAAGTAATAATTCACATCCAACAGTAATTTAAAGTCAAAAGATTAAATGTTAAAATTTCATAATTTTTTTAATTTTTTTTATTTTTATTTATTTATTTATTATTAATATTTTTTTTATTTTTTTTTATTATTGTACGTTTGACTGGTCCGGGGTCATCGTTTTTCATCATAAAATTGATGTTATGGACTCTACCAAAAATGATTCAAAATGTCATTTGGATCGGGCCTCATGTTGAATAACCACTTTTTAAACCCTCACAGTTACCAAAATTGTCATTTTTACAGAGTTTTGCTTACTCAGAAGCTTCACTTTTAACCAATTTCAGGCACAGAAATCACTTTAAACACACTTATTTTAGTTGAAAAAGTAATAATTCACATTCAACAGTAATTTAAAGTCAAAAGATTAAATGTTAAAATGTCATAATTTTTTTAATTTTTATTATTTATTTATTTATTTTTTAATTTCTTTTAATTTTTATTTTTTTTAATGTTTTTTTTAATTTTAATTATTATTATTATTATTTTTATTTTTTTATTTTTTTATTTTTAATTTTTAATTTTTTTTTAATTTTTATTATTGTACGTTCGACTGGTCCGGGGTCATCGTTTTTCATCATAAAATTGATTTTATGGACTCTACCAAAAATGATTCAAAATGTCATTTGGATCGGGCCTCATGTTGAATAACCACTTTTTAAACCCTCACAGTTGCCAAAATTGTCATTTTTACAGAGTTTTGCTTACTCAGAAGCTTCACTTTTGACCAATTTCAGGCACAGAAATCACTTTAAACACACTTATTTTAGTTGAAAAAGTAATAATTCACATCCAACAGTAATTTAAAGTCAAAAGATTAAATGTTAAAATGTCATCCTTTTTTAAATTTTATATTTTTTATTTATTTATTTATTTATTTAAATAATTTTTTGTATTTAAAAAAAAAAAAAGAATTTTAATTTAAATTTTTGTTTTTTTTAAATTTTTATTATTGTACGTTCGACTGGTCCGGGGTCATCGTTTCTCATCATAAAATTGATTTTATGGACTCTACCAAAAATGATTCAAAATGTCATTTGGATCGGGCCTCATGTTTAATAACCACTTTTTAAACCCTCACAGTTACCAAAATTGTCATTTTTACAGAGTTTTGCTTACTCAGAAGCTTCACTTTTGACCAATTTCAGGCACAGAAATCACTTTAAACACACTAATTTTAGTTGAAAAAGTAATAATTCACATCCAACAATAATTTAATGTCAAAAGATTAAATGTTAACATTTCATCAATATTTTTTTTTATTTTTATTTTTTTTATTTTTTGTTTATTTTTTTATATGTTTTTTTTTTCTTTCCACTTTTTTTAGTTGAAAACGTAATAATTCACATCTTTATTTTTTTTATAATTTATAATTTTTATATAAATATATATTTATTCATCACAAAATTTCATCAATATTGACAATTTTTTGAACGTTCGACTGGTCTGGGGTCATTGTTTTTCATCACAAAATTGATTTTTTTGGGACTCTACCAAAAATGATTCAAAATGTCATTTGGATTGGGCCTCATGTTGAATAACCACTTTTTAAACCCTCACAGTTACAAAAATTGTCATTTTTACAGAGTTTTGCTTACTCAAAAGCTTCATTTTTGACCAATTTCAGGCACAGAAATGACTTAAAACACACATATTTTAGTTGAAAAAGTAATAATTCACATCCAACAGTAATTTAAAGTCAAAAGATTAAATGTTAAAATTTCATCAATATTGACAATTTTTTGTACGTTCGACTGGTCCGGGGTCATCGTTTTTCATCATAAAATTGATTTTTTGGACTCTACCAAAAATGATTCAAAAATTCAGTTGGATTGGGCCTCATGTTGAATAACCACTTTTTAAACCCTCACAGTTACCAAAATTGTCATTTTTACAGAGTTTTGCTTACTCAGAAGCTTCACTTTTGACCGATTTCAGGCACAGAAATCACTTTAAACACATTTATTTTATTTGAAAAAGTAATAATGCACATCCAACAGTAATTTAAAGTCAAAAGATTAAATGTTAAAATGTCATAATTTTTAAAACAATTTTATTTTTATTTATTTATTTATTATTATTTTTATTTTTTATTTTTTTTATTATTGTATGTTTGACTGGTCCGGGGTCATCGTTTTTCATCATAAAATTGATGTTATGCACTCTACCAAAAATGATTCAAAATGTCATTTGGATCGGGCCTCATGTTGAATAACCACTTTTTAAACCCTCACAGTTACCAAAATTGTCATTTTTACAGAGTTTTGCCTACTCAGAAGCTTCAATTTTGACGAATTTCAGGCACAGAAATCACTTTAAACACACTTATTTTAGTTGAAAAAGTAATAATTCACATCCAACAGTAATTTAAAGTCAAAAGATTAAATGTTAAAATTTCATCAATATTGACTATTTTTTGAACGTTCAACAGGTCCAGGGTCAACGTTTTTCATCATAAAATTGATTTTTTTTGACTCTACCAAAAATGATTCAAAAAGTCAGATGGATCGGGCCTCATGTTGAATAACCACTTTTTAAACCCTCACAGTGACCAAAGCTGCCATTTTTACAGAGTTTTCGCTTACTCAAAAGCTTTACTTTTGACCAATTTCAGGCACAGAAATCACTTTAAACACACTTATTTTAGTTAAAAAAGTAATAATTCACTTCCAACAGTAATTTAAAGTCAAAAGATTAAATGTTAAAATGTCATCAATATTGACAATTTTTTGTACGTTCGACTGGTCCGGGGTCATCGTTTTTCATCATAAAATTGATTTTTTGGACTCTACCAAAAATGATTCAAAATGTCATTTGGATCGGGCCTCATGTTGAATAACCACTTTTTAAACCCTCACAGTTACCAAAATTGTAATTTTTACAGAGTTTTGCTTACTCAGAAGCTTCACTTTTGACCGATTTCAGGCACAGAAATCACTTTAAACACATTTATTTTAGTTGAAAAAGTAATAATGCACATCCAACAGTAATTTAAAGTCAAAAGATTAAATGTTAAAATGTCATAATTTTTAAAACAATTTTATTTTTATTTATTTATTTATTATTATTTTTATTTTTTATTTTTTTTATTATTGTATGTTTGACTGGTCCGGGGTCATCGTTTTTCATCATAAAATTGATGTTATGCACTCTACCAAAAATGATTCAAAATGTCATTTGGATCGGGCCTCATGTTGAATAACCACTTTTTAAACCCTCACAGTTACCAAAATTGTCATTTTTACAGAGTTTTGCCTACTCAGAAGCTTCAATTTTGACGAATTTCAGGCACAGAAATCACTTTAAACACACTTATTTTAGTTGAAAAAGTAATAATTCACATCCAACAGTAATTTAAAGTCAAAAGATTAAATGTTAAAATTTCATCAATATTGACTATTTTTTGAACGTTCAACAGGTCCAGGGTCAACGTTTTTCATCATAAAATTGATTTTTTTCGACTCTACCAAAAATGATTCAAAAAGTCAGATGGATCGGGCCTCATGTTGAATAACCACTTTTTAAACCCTCACAGTGACCAAAGCTGCCATTTTTACAGAGTTTTCGCTTACTCAAAAGCTTCAATTTTGACCAATTTCAGGCACAGAAATGACTTTAAACACACTTATTTTAGTTGAAAAAGTAATAATTCACATCCAACAGTAATTTAAAGTCAAAAGATTAAATGTTAAAATGTCATCAATATTGACAATTTTTTGTACGTTCGACTGGTCCAGGGTCATCATTTTTCATCATAAAATAGATTTTTTGGACTCTACCAAAAATGATTCAAAATGTCATTTGGATCGGGCCTCATGTTGAATAACCACATTTTAAACCCTCACAGTGACCAAAATTGCCATTTTTACAGAGTTTTGCTTACTCAGAAGCTTCAATTTTGACCAATTTCAGGCACAGAAATGACTTTAAACACACATATTTTAGTTGAAAAAGTAATAATTCACTTCCAACAGTCATTTAAAGTCAAAAGATTAAATGTTAAAATTTCATCAATATTGACCATTTTTTGAAAGTTCAACAGGTCGGGTCATCGTTTTTCATCATAAAATAGATTTTTTGGACTCTACCAAAAATGATTCAAAATGTCATTTGGATCGGGCCTCATGTTGAATAACCACTTTTTAAACCCTCACAGTTACCAAAATTGTAATTTTTACAGAGTTTTGCTTACTCAGAAGCTTCACTTTTGACCGATTTCAGGCACAGAAATCACTTTAAACACATTTATTTTAGTTGAAAAAGTAATAATGCACATCCAACAGTAATTTAAAGTCAAAAGATTAAATGTTAAAATGTCATATTTTTAAAACAATTTTATTTTTATTTATTTATTTATTAATATTTTTATTTTTTATTTTTTTTATTATTGTATGTTTGACTGGTCCGGGGTCATCGTTTTTCATCATAAAATTGATGTTATGCACTCTACCAAAAATGATTCAAAATGTCATTTGGATCGGGCCTCATGTTGAATAACCACTTTTTAAACCCTCACAGTTACCAAAATTGTCATTTTTACAGAGTTTTGCCTACTCAGAAGCTTCAATTTTGACGAATTTCAGGCACAGAAATCACTTTAAACACACTTATTTTAGTTGAAAAAGTAATAATTCACTTCCAACAGTCATTTAAAGTCAAAAGATTAAATGTTAAAATTTCATCAATATTGACCATTTTTTGAAAGTTCAACAGGTCGGGTCATCGTTTTTCATCATAAAATTGATTTTTTGGACTCTACCAAAAATGATTCAAAATGTCATTTGGATCGGGCCTCATGTTGAATAACCACTTTTTAAACCCTCACAGTTACCAAAATTGTAATTTTTACAGAGTTTTGCTTACTCAGAAGCTTCACTTTTGACCGATTTCAGGCACAGAAATCACTTTAAACACATTTATTTTAGTTGAAAAAGTAATAATGCACATCCAACAGTAATTTAAAGTCAAAAGATTAAATGTTAAAATGTCATAATTTTTAAAACAATTTTATTTTTATTTATTTATTTATTATTATTTTTATTTTTTATTTTTTTTATTATTGTATGTTTGACTGGTCCGGGGTCATCGTTTTTCATCATAAAATTGATGTTATGCACTCTACCAAAAATGATTCAAAATGTCATTTGGATCGGGCCTCATGTTGAATAACCACTTTTTAAACCCTCACAGTTACCAAAATTGTCATTTTTACAGAGTTTTGCCTACTCAGAAGCTTCAATTTTGACGAATTTCAGGCACAGAAATCACTTTAAACACACTTATTTTAGTTGAAAAAGTAATAATTCACATCCAACAGTAATTTAAAGTCAAAAGATTAAATGTTAAAATTTCATCAATATTGACTATTTTTTGAACGTTCAACAGGTCCAGGGTCAACGTTTTTCATCATAAAATTGATTTTTTTCGACTCTACCAAAAATGATTCAAAAAGTCAGATGGATCGGGCCTCATGTTGAATAACCACTTTTTAAACCCTCACAGTGACCAAAGCTGCCATTTTTACAGAGTTTTCGCTTACTCAAAAGCTTCAATTTTGACCAATTTCAGGCACAGAAATGACTTTAAACACACTTATTTTAGTTGAAAAAGTAATAATTCACATCCAACAGTAATTTAAAGTCAAAAGATTAAATGTTAAAATTTCATCAATATTGACAATTTTTTGTACGTTCGACTGGTCCAGGGTCATCATTTTTCATCATAAAATAGATTTTTTGGACTCTACCAAAAATGATTCAAAATGTCATTTGGATCGGGCCTCATGTTGAATAACCACATTTTAAACCCTCACAGTGACCAAAATTGCCATTTTTACAGAGTTTTGCTTACTCAGAAGCTTCAATTTTGACCAATTTCAGGCACAGAAATGACTTTAAACACACATATTTTAGTTGAAAAAGTAATAATTCACTTCCAACAGTCATTTAAAGTCAAAAGATTAAATGTTAAAATTTCATCAATATTGACCATTTTTTTAAAGTTCAACAGGTCGGGTCATCGTTTTTCATCATAAAATAGATTTTTTGGACTCTACCAAAAATGATTCAAAAAGTCAGTTGGATCGGTCCTCATGTTGAATAACCACTTTTTAAACCCTCACAGTGACCAAAGCTGCCATTTTTACAGAGTTTTCGCTTACTCAAAAGCTTCAATTTTGACCAATTTCAGGCACAGAAATGACTTTAAACACACTTATTTTAGTTGAAAAAGTAATAATTCACATCCAACAGTCATTTAAAGTCAAAAGATTAAATGTTAAAATTTCATCAATATTGACCATTTTTTGAAAGTTCAACAGGTCGGGGTCATCGTTTTTCATCATAAAATAGATGTTTTGGACTCTACCAAAAATGATTCAAAAAGTCAGTGGGATTGGGCCTCATGTTAAATAACCACTTTTGAAACCCTCACAGTGACCAAAATACCATCTTTACAGAGTTTTGCTACTCAGAAGCTTCAATTTTGACCAATTTCAGGCACAGAAATTACTTTAAACACACTTATTTTAGTTGAAAAAGTAATAATGCACATCCAACAGTAATTTAAAGTCAAAAGATTAAATGTTAAAATTTCATCAATATTGACCACTTTTTTGAACGTTCGACTGGTCCGGGGTCATTGTTTTTCATCATAAAATTGATTTTTTGGACTCTACCAAAAATAATTCAAAATGTCATTTGGATCGGGCCTCATGTTGAATAACCACTTTTTAAACCCTCAGAGTGACCAAAATTGCCATTTTTACAGAGTTTTCGCTTACTCAAAAGCTTCAATTTTGACCAATTTCAGGCACAGAAATGACTTTAAACACACTTATTTTAGTTGAAAAAGTAATAATTCACATCTTTATTTTTTTTTATAATTTATAATTTTTATATAAATATTATATATTTATTCATCACAAAATTTCATCAATATTGACAATTTTTTGAACGTTCGACTGGTCTGGGGTCATCGTTTTTCATCATAAAATTTTTTTTTTTTTTACTCTACCAAAAATGATTCAAAATGTCATTTGGATCGGGCCTCATGTTGAATAACCACTTTTTAAACCCTCACAGTGACCAAAATTGCCATTTTTACAGAGGGTTTTCGCTTACTCAAAAGCTTCAATTTTGACCAATTTCAGGCACAGAAATGACTTTAAACACACTTATTTTAGTTGAAAAAGTAATAATTCACATCTTTATTTTTTTTATATAATTTATAATTTTTATATAAATATTATATATTTATTCATCACAAAATTTCATCAATATTGACAATTTTTTTAACGTTCGACTGGTCTGGGGTCATCGTTTTTCATCATAAAATTGATTTTTTTTTTACTCTACCAAAAATGATTCAAAATGTCATTTGGATCGGGCCTCATGTTGAATAACCACTTTTTAAACCCTCACAGTGACCAAAATTGCCATTTTTACAGAGGGTTTTCGCTTACTCAAAAGCTTCAATTTTGACCAATTTCAGGCACAGAAATGACTTTAAACACACTTATTTTAGTTGAAAAAGTAATAATTCACATCTTTATTTTTTTTATAATTTATAATTTTTATATAAATATTATATATTTATTCATCACAAAATGTCATCAATATTGACAATTTTTTGAACGTTCGACTGGTCTGGGGTCATCGTTTTTCATCATAAAATTGATTTTTTTTGGACTCTACCAAAAATGATTCAAAATGTCATTTGGATCGTGCCTCATGTTGAATAACCACTTTTTAAACCCTCACAGTGACCAAAATTGCCATTTTTACAGTGTTTTGCTTCCTCAGAAGCTTCAATTTTGACCAATTTCAGGCACAGAAATGACTTTAAACACACATATTTTAGTTGAAAAAGTAATAATTCACTTCCAACAGTCATTTAAAGTCAAAAGATTAAATGTTAAAATTTCATCAATATTGACCATTTTTTGAAAGTTCAACAGGTCAGGGTCATCGTTTTTCATCATAAAATAGATTTTTGGGACTCTACCAAAAATGATTCAAAAAGTCAGTTGGATTGGGCCTCATGTTGAATAACCACTTTTTAAACACTCACAGTGACCAAAATTGCCATCTTTACAGAGTTTTGCTTACTCAGAAGCTTCAATTTTGACCAATTTCACGCACAGAAATGACTTTAAAAACACATATTTTAGTTGAAAAAGTAATAATTCACACCCAACAGTAATTTAAAGTCAAAAGATTAAATGTTAAAAATTTCATCAATATTGACCATTTTTTGAACGTTTGACTGGTCCGGGGTAATTTTTCTTCATAAAATTGATTTTTTGGACTCTACCAAAAATGATTCAAAATGTCATTTGGATCGGGCCTCATGTTGAATAACCATTTTTAAACCCTCACAGGGACCAAAATTGCCATTTTTACAGAGTTTTCGTTTACTCAAAAGCTTCAATTTTGACCAATGTCAGGCACAGAAATGACTTTAAACACACTTATTTTAGTTGAATAAGTAATAATTCACATCCAACAATCATTTAAAGTCAAAAGATTAAATGTTAACATTTCATTAATATATATATATATTCACAGAAAAAACCATAGGTTATAGACCATATATAGTTAGGAATTAGCATTTACAAAACCTTGAAAATTCACTGAAAAAACCATAGGTTATAGACCATATATAGTTAGGAATTAGCATTTAGAAAACCTTATTTTACTCACACAAAACCATTGAAATTCCATATATAGTTAGTTGCACTAACTATATATCGCGCACCCGCAATCCACTGCTGATGATGTCACATATTACATCATTCATGACATGGTCAGTGACATCACTGATGACATCACTGATGACATCTCAAATGACATCACTGATGACATCACTGATGACGTCTCATTTGGCATCATTCTTGTGCTAATACGATAAACTTCTTCAGACTCTAATATAACCTTAGATACACTCAGTGTATACAGACACTCACACACTGCCACTCATCCATGGAGTTACTCACACACCCAGTCAGTCATGCAAAGAAACAATCTCACCTCCATTTCTTCAACTATACAGTTATACACACCTTACTTATTGAAACATATACTAACACATATTTACTCTCTTATACAATCCCTGATACAAGTTCACAATGATCGATACAACCACTCACTCAGTGGCTCTCATGCACAGTTATTTATATATGCCAACTCTCACATGTACTGTGTTTGACATATGTACTTACTATGACATGTAGCATTGAGATATCCATTCACTCATCAATACACTCATGCACACAGTCAACTGCCCATGTAGCTGTTTCCACATGCACTCTTGAACTCATACACCTAGTGAATAAACTGCTCACACATCTATGCACAGAGTCACACACCTTCCAGCCACCCCCACACAAACTCAATCTCCCATAGAAATACTTGGGCAACCAATTAATAACACATATAGCCTCTCGTATAGCTAATGATCAACACATGCAGCAGTTTACATCACAACAAACATAATGATGCACAAATTAAGACAGTTTAGTCACTAACCCGTGCATTCAGTAAGACGCATTTAATCACTCACTCATACAGTCAATCACGCACCTACTAAAACCTTCATTCAGACACTTATACATCCACTCATTCTTCAATATGTAAAACATATTTAAACTTTACAGAAACACATAATCACTGGATGTTGTCATCAGTGATGTCATCAGTGATGTCACTGACCATGTCATGAATGATGTAATATGTGACATCATCAGCAGTGGATTGCGGGTGCGCGATATATAGTTAGTGCAACTAACTATATATGGAATTTCAATGGTTTTGTGTGAGTAAAATAAGGTTTTCTAAATGCTAATTCCTAACTATATATGGTCTATAACCTATGGTTTTTTCAGTGAATTTTCAAGGTTTTGTAAATGCTAATTCCTAACTATATATGGTCTATAACCTATGGTTTTTTCTGTGAATTTCATTGTTTTTTTAACAGCTAATATCTGTAGCTGTAAAATGTATTCTTCTTTAAATCCAAAAATATATTTTATATGTTTATGAATAATTTTTTTTTAAAATATTTTTTTTTCTTCGTTCCCGCTTCGCGAATCGGGAAGCTTCCCGTTAGCTGACCTTGATGCCGCGAAATAGACCGCGAGCCGGTAAACGTTTCTTTACCGCAAGTGCCGCGTTAGAAAACAACATCGTGACGCCTCCCGTCCGCATGACGTTCCACGTTGTCGCGTGATACGTCATATGACGTGCTACGTTAGCGAACTGGTACGCGAAGCGAGTGCCAAAGCGCAGGTTTCTGGAAGCAAACCGGGAGGCCCTGCAAAGCGCTTAACGTAAACACAGCAAGTCATGTGACTTGGTAATAACACTTTTCATTGGTTCATTTCACTTTTGGTTTCCTAATGATGTAAGACTAGGTCATATAATCTAAAATGAACACTTTTGATTGGTTGAGAACTCTTGTTTTTCCCAAATGATGAAAATCCCTCCTTCTTTCCTCACTCTGACTTTCATCATTGTGAGAGAAAGACCCTTTGTGATCACTGAGCAATGGCTTCTTTAGTAGCTTCAGCTGGTGCTTCCCCACCACCTCCACCACATCCAAGGAAGAGTGGACCACCTGCTCAAGTTGTAATTCAACAAGAAGAAGAAGAAGAGGAACAGGAGGACGAGCACGAAGAGAGGCAGTTTTTGCCTGAGCAGCCCAAGACGTCTCACCGGAAAGAAAACTTCATTTGGCAATTTTTTAAAATTCCCAAAGGTCAGAAAAAAGTAAATGCAAGATACGTTACTTGCCTTATATGTCAAGATAGACTGTCCAGAGGGACCGACAAAAAATACAGTTTCGGAAACTACACAATGCATCGCCATATGACTAGGTGGCATCCTAACAACTACAGTGCTGCACAGTTTCAGAACGACCTAGATAATCTCCCTATTATGGCCAGAAGATCTGTTGTACCGGAAGTAACGGGACCAGAGGGCAGGGAGATGGTGCCAAATATACAAATGAGATTTGGTGAAGTAAAACACACCTGCGTATTTTGCGATGGATTCATTTCCTACGGAGAAAGAAGCATCACTCTGATCAACAGAGCTATTGACTATCATATGCAAGTTTGTCCGAAACGCCCAAAATAATAAATACTTCTTTTTTTTGTTTTGTTGCTCCTGTTGAGCCCTTTACAATGAATCGTTTTCATTGCCCCCTCCAAGAAAAACCCAAAAAAATATAAAACTGTTCCGAAAAATTCAAAAACATTAAAAAAATGTTCAGAAAAATAAAAAAAAAAGTTCTTTTCAGAACTACCTCCCCGTTATTAAAAAATTGGTACAATATTTGGAACTGTGCCAACCTCTATTTCTCTTAGTTCGCTTCCTAGTTCGCTCGCTGGTACGCGAACTGGAAGCGAACCAAAAACAGTAAGTATAAGGGAAGGAAACACACACTTATGTTAAAAGAAAGACAGCTATAGGGGAGTAAACTAGAGATACTATTACCCATAATCCACTACTGATGATGTCACATATTACATCATTCATGACATGCTCAGTGACATCAGCAGCAGAGGATTGCGGGTTTTTTGGCAACATGCCTTATCCACGGTTTAATAACGCTGCCTTTTGCTTTATATAAGTTTTCAAATTGTATGAAATATATACCAATAGGTCTTTATGAACCTTTAGGTAGTGCTTTTGTTCATGAGGTCTGGTCGCTTCCATACACATACAGATGTTTCAAAGATGATCAAGAAGTTTATCTGAATGGAGAGGAATGCACTGAGACGCCAGATCATTCACTAATGTGTAGGCACATACAGTTACACGATTCATGCAACAAACACCGACCAAATATGGCTTGCGTGTTGCAAGGCACGCCAGTTCCTGCTATCATCCCCACGTTCAAG
The DNA here is from genome assembly GCF_964261635.1 of Lissotriton helveticus. NCBI lineage: Eukaryota > Metazoa > Chordata > Amphibia > Caudata > Salamandridae > Lissotriton > Lissotriton helveticus. Next base: position 1,500,002,412 of record NC_136057.1, on the reverse strand, counting down.
TTGTTGGAAAATGGTAGTTATTTGATGCTCAATAATGAAGATTGTTCTGAGTTAATTAAAAGTATTCCTTTTATCGTAACAGTAAGTGAACGGGTTATTTGCTGCAGAAATGTTCTATTTCCTCCCACACATGAACATAGGGAGTTTTCAATCTGGCCACAAATACCAACCTTGGGACACGTTTCAACGGCATGACAAGAATAAGAGCTCTTTTGTCTCAGAGAGAGGTGGCCTTGAGTTCGGCCCGTGAAACTTTCGTACTTCACATAGTGAACACCCGTACACAGGTTTGCCTTTCAATTTCAGCAACATGTTTCCGACTATCTTTAACGCATCCTCCACAAAATCCCTGGCACACTTTTTTAAAGTTGTTACCAGTGGTCTCGTGACTTCATTTGAGAAAATCTTTGGAGTCATCCCTGCTCCCTTTCATTCCATTTTCTCCACTCTGGTTCGTGGATTGCATTTTTACTTGCATTACCAGCGGACGCTCTTGTGCTTTTTTACATTTTTAAATATGGATGTCCCTCCTATGCAACCTCCGACCCTGCAGCTGCTGACACTGTTCCGCAATCGCATGCTAGAATATTATGGCACAATGCCGTTGGCGATATTAAGCACGGCATATGGATTATCTTTTCGGTTCTCCTACTTCACCTGTGTCCAGCCTGTATTTCACTGCCTGACCTGTGATTTCGATTGGGCCATTGATTTGTGTCTCTGCGGACCGGTTTCTCCTGACGTCGACTTTAATCAGCTGATGACTCCTATCATTACTCACGAGTTGATTTGTCCTGGCGAAAGGATTATGGCTGTGGCATTGATGCATGGACTACTTGGTCCCTGGAATTTACTGGCGGCAGCACAGTCTTTCTTGGAACACAGCTTTCTTGAAAACCCACCGAGCTGTCCTCTGATGGTGATAGAGGATCCGGTGCTGGGAGAGCACGTATGTTCTTTTCCGCTTTTAAATTGGATGGCTGAACTGTTTTCGGATGAAGACGGTGACTTCCTGTTGGAGGCTGTTGCAGCTTATTTTGCATACACAGTTATGTCATAGACCTTTTTCATGTTTCATATGCTGAGTACTAGAATTTCATTGACAATTCATTGACTTAATTGTCAAGTTTTTATTATTTACCTTGCCTATTGGCTTAAGACTCGATAAAGTACTTGGCTGTTTTATTTTTCTTTAGCATTGAATTTTCCTAGTTTTTAATGCTTTACCTTGCGGACCGTCCACATATAAACTTGCAATCTGCTCTCATGAGATGGCACTTCTATTATCTTATTCAGTTCGTTTCCGGATCATGAGGAGGTGTCATCTAGGTCCTGGATATCTTTACACCGTGTTAAGTTAGCATGGGCTCATTACCGGTTTAAACGCCATTTTTCCTTTTTTGCAACTTCTGCACACGACATTTAGTTGTTGCTTTAGCTTTCCACCTAGTAGTTCATCGTGGTTTACATGAGAATAATATGTTATTGGTCTACTATCTGCTTTACTTGTTAAACTATATCTGTACAGCGAGTGCTAAAGTTTCAAGAACAACACGATACAGAATTGTTATGAGGTCTGATCTCCACGACTTCATACTCATAACATAAGTGCAACTTCTGCCAATTCTGGGCATGAGGCGGGTTTTATATTGCTTTGCCGAACACACATACACAACAGTTGATGCGGTTCACATGAAGAGAGAGCTGGTGTATGCTGATGTGATTCCTTCAAATCTAAGACACTAAAGTATGGGCACGCCCTAAACCAACACAAAGAGACCTTCTTAGCAAATAATATAATATGTGTATTAGGGAGGGTGAGATATAAGCAGCCGCGGGCCGTGGAGGGAGTTACGGTGAGGCAGGGAGGCGGGGAGGGGGAGAAGCAGGGTGGAGCCCTCTCTACCTTGCCCCTCCCCCTCCCCGCCTCCCTGCCCCACCGTAACTCCCTCCACGGCCCGCGGCTGCTTATAAGTGTTGCTAACTCTTATTCATTTACAGCATGTTAACATACTGTCACCATTCGCTTTTTATGTACTAGTAACTATGCTGGTAATTTTGCTACTGATAATATGTGTACTTGTATTCTCCACCCTGCTTCTCCCCCTCCCCGCCTCCCTGCCTCACCGTAACTCCCTCCACGGCCCGCGGCTGCTTATAAGTGTTGCTAACTCTTATTCATTTACAGCATGTTAACATACTATCACCATTCACTTTTTATGTACTAGTAACTATGCTGGTAATTTTGCTACTGATAATATGTGTACTTTTATTATCTAAGGTACTACGCCTGAGAAGACGGCATTAGTAAATAAACATTTCAAATACACATGTGTTCTTCTTAACTCCATGTTCTGGTTTCTAAGAAATATATAACGACCGACTGTTCATGAGTTCCACGTATCCTGAGGTACTATAAGTTCATATTCTGGATTGTCTAAACATTGAGAGTTTGTTATATCCAATGTGACACTGTACCTAGCTTGCTAAATAGTTTTTGATTACTAACGTGAGTTTTGGGACACCCTAATTCGCCGAGGTTCCAATCCTCTGTCCACAGTTCTGTGTGAGAACAGAAACCCTGCGACAGGGGCACCCCCGACCCTTGCTGGACCTTCATCACACTTGCGATACAACTCCAGCAATGCGCCACCTTTACGGCACAGATACATCACGCATCTGTGCTGTTTTTGCCCCGTGATGCGCCGCATTGTAAATGCAGCACACCATAGGTGACGGAACAGCGGCACAGAATGACTAACACATCCCTGGTGATGCGCCAGTCATCATAAATCTATCCCTATGCTTCTTATCTTGTTAGAGATGAACCGCCATATGTATCATCAAAGTTATTTGCATTTCCTAAATAGCGAACTTTAAGGAATAAATAGCGATTCTTTACCATTCCTAGTTTGCGATGAGCTATTTGCTAATTAGCCGAATGTAGCCCAATGAAGCCCAATGTAGCCCAATGTAGCCCAAAGATGGCCGCCAGACACACAAAAAAACAAATGTAGCCCAAATATCAGCCAGATGTAGCCCAACTATAGCCCAGTGACAGAATGACCAATCAGCTTCGCAAACCTCCGTTACGCGAAGCGGAGCGCTGTTACAGATATATATCTTTTTTTGAACGTTAATTTCTCAAAATCCACTGGAGCACATATATTGAGACCTAGCAAAGGCACATCAGGCTACCAGTCCCTAATATTTTGCCAAGTTTCGTGCAAATCCATTCAGCCGTTCAATTATTATTTTTATTATTTTTTTTTGCCCCGCGGGGCCCTTTTAAAACCTCCACATCAAACCTAGGGGGTCAGCGAGGATCTACTATGCCCCCTTATAGTTATTTCCCCCTTTGTTTTGACCTCCTCTTGTCTCTCGATCCTACCGAGAGACAAGATGGCGGCCGCTACGGACTGTTTGGAATGTTGACAGACGCCGGAGAACCAATCAGCTTCGCTTCACAAAGCTCCGTTGCGCGAAAAGTCCGCGAACCAGAGCGCTAACCGGTCCGCTGTTACAGATATATATCTTTTTTAAAACGTTAATTTCTCAAAATCCACTGGAGCACATATATTGAGACCTACAAAAGGCACATCGGGCTACCAGTCCCTACAATTTTGCCAAGTTTCGTGCAAATCCATTCAGCCGTTCGGGCTAAAAGTGAGGCCAACCGCCCTATGGAAAACTAAATGTTAAAAACACGTTTTGGGACCCCCCTTTTTTCTCGGCCCCCACTGGACGAACCCCCCCCAAATTTTCAAGGGCTGCTCAGAAACAAAATGTGCCATTTTCCTGAAAATTTCAGCCAATTCCGTCCACAAACGCCAAAGTTATTAGACATAGAATTTTCAAAAAACCCATAGAGAAAAAATCCTAACTATATATACCTACTGGCGACCGCCAGTAGGTAATATATATTTTTTTTCTTTATTTTTTTTATATATTTTGGGGTTTTTTCTTTCCACTTTTTTTAGTTGAAAAAGTAATAATTCACATCTTTATTTTTTTTATAATTTATAATTTTTATATAAATATTATATATTTATTCATCACAAAATTTCATCAATATTGACAATTTTTTGAACGTTCGACTGGTCTGGGGTCATTGTTTTTCATCACAAAATTGATTTTTTTGGGACTCTACCAAAAATGATTCAAAATGTCATTTGGATCGGGCCTCATGTTGAATAACCACTTTTTAAACCCTCACAGTGACCAAAATTGCTATTTTTACTGAGTTTTGCTTACTCAGAAGCTTCAATTTTTACCAATTTCAGGCACAGAAATGACTTTAAACAAACATATTTTAGTTGAAAAAGTAATTATTCACATCCAACAGTCATTTAAAGTCAAAAGATTAAATGTTAAAATTTCATCAATATTGACAATTTTTTGAAAGTTCAACTGGTCCAGGGTCATCATTTTTCATCATAAAATAGATTTTTTGGACTCTACCAAAAATGATTCAAAAAGTCAGTTGGATCGGTCCTCATGTTGCATAACCACTTTTTAAACCCTCACAGTGACCAAAGCTGCCATTTTTACAGAGTTTTGCTTACTCAGAAGCTTCAATTTTGACCAATTTCAGGCACAGAAATGACTTTAAACACACATATTTTAGTTGGAAAAGTAATAATTCACTTCCAACAGTCATTTAAAGTCAAAAGATTAAATGTTAAAATTTCATCAATATTGACCATTTTTTGAAAGTTCAACAGGTCTGGGTCATCGTTTTTCATCATAAAATAGATTTTTTGGACTCTACCAAAAATGATTCAAAAAGTCAGTTGGATCGGTCCTCATGTTGAATAACCACTTTTTAAACCCTCACAGTGACCAAAGCTGCCATTTTTACAGAGTTTTCGCTTACTCAAAAGCTTCAATTTTGACCAATTTCAGGCACAGAAATGACTTTAAACACACTTATTTTAGTTGAAAAAGTAATAATTCACATCCAACAGTCATTTAAAGTCAAAAGATTAAATGTTAAAATTTCATCAATATTGACCATTTTTTTAAAGTTCAACAGGTCGGGGTCATCGTTTTTCATCATAAAATAGATGTTTTGGACTCTACCAAAAATGATTCAAAAAGTCAGTGGGATTGGGCCTCATGTTAAATAACCACTTTTTAAACCCTCACAGTGACCAAAATACCATCTTTACAGAGTTTTGCTACTCAGAAGCTTCAATTTTGACCAATTTCAGGCACAGAAATTACTTTAAACACACTTATTTTAGTTGAAAAAGTAATAATGCACATCCAACAGTCATTTAAAGTCAAAAGATTAAATGTTAAAATGTCATCAATATTGACCACTTTTTTGAACGTTCGACTGGTCCGGGGTCATTGTTTTTCATCATAAAATAGATTTTTTTTACTCTACCAAAAATGATTCAAAATGTCATTTGGATCGGGCCTTATGTTGAATAACCACTTTTTAAACCCTCACAGTGACCAAAATTGCCATTTTTACAGAGGGTTTTCGCTTACTCAAAAGCTTCAATTTTGACCATATTCAGGCACAGAAATGACTTTAAACACACTTATTTTAGTTGAAAAAGTAATAATTCACATCTTTATTTTTTTTTTATAATTTATAATTTTTATATAAATATTATATATTTATTCATCACAAAATTTCATCAATATTGACAATTTTTTGAACGTTCGACTGGTCTGGGGTCATCGTTTTTCATCATAAAATTGATTTTTTTTTTACTCTACCAAAAATGATTCAAAATGTCATTTGGATCGGGCCTCATGTTCAATAACCACTTTTTAAACCCTCACAGTGACCAAAATTGCCATTTTTACAAAGTTTTCGCTTACTCAAAAGCTTCAATTTTGACCAATTTCAGGCACAGAAATGACTTTAAACACACTTATTTTAGTTGAAAAAGTAATAATTCACATCCAACAGTAATTTAATGTCAAAAGATTAAATGTTAACATTTCATTAATATATATATATATATATATTTTTTTTTTTTTTTTTTTTATATTTTTTTTTTTTTTTCTTTCCACTTATTTTTAGTTGAAAACGTAATAATTCACATCTTTATTTTTTTTTATAATTTATAATTTTTATATAAATATTATATATTTATTCATCACAAAATTTCATCAATATTGACAATTTTTTGAACGTTCGACTGGTCTGGGGTCATCATTTTTCATCATAAAATAGATTTTTTTGACTCTACCAAAAATGATTCAAAATGTCATTTGGATCGGGCCTCATGTTGAATAACCACATTTTAAACCCTCACAGTGACCAAAATTGCCATTTTTACAGAGTTTTGCTTACTCAGAAGCTTCAATTTTGACCAATTTCAGGCACAGAAATGACTTTAAACACACATATTTTAGTTGAAAAAGTAATAATTCACTTCCAACAGTCATTTGAAGTCAAAAGATTAAATGTTAAAATTTAATCAATATTGACCATTTTTTGAAAGTTCGACTGGTCCAGGGTCATCATTTTTCATCATAAAATAGATTTTTTGGACTCTACCAAAAATGATTCAAAATGTCATTTGGATCGGGCCTCATGTTGAATAACCACATTTTAAACCCTCACAGTGACCAAAATTGCCATTTTTACAGAGTTTTGCTTACTCAGAAGCTTCAATTTTGACCAATTTCAGGCACAGAAATGACTTTAAACACACATATTTTAGTTGAAAAAGTAATAATTCACTTCCAACAGTCATTTAAAGTCAAAAGATTAAATGTTAAAATTTCATCAATATTGACCATTTTTTGAAAGTTCAACAGGTCGGGTCATCGTTTTTCATCATAAAATAGATTTTTTGGACTCTACCAAAAATGATTCAAAAAGTCAGTTGGATCGGTCCTCATGTTGAATAACCACTTTTTAAACCCTCACAGTGACCAAAGCTGCCATTTTTACAGAGTTTTCGCTTACTCAAAAGCTTCAATTTTGACCAATTTCAGGCACAGAAATGACTTTAAACACACTTTTTTTAGTTGAAAAAGTAATAATTCACATCCAACAGTCATTTAAAGTCAAAAGATTAAATGTTAAAATTTCATCAATATTGACCATTTTTTGAAAGTTCAACAGGTCGGGGTCATCGTTTTTCATCATAAAATAGATGTTTTGGACTCTACCAAAAATGATTCAAAAAGTCAGTGGGATTGGGCCTCATGTTAAATAACCACTTTTGAAACCCTCACAGTGACCAAAATACCATCTTTACAGAGTTTTGCTACTCAGAAGCTTCAATTTTGACCAATTTCAGGCACAGAAATTACTTTAAACACACTTATTTTAGTTGAAAAAGTAATAATGCACATCCAACAGTAATTTAAAGTCAAAAGATTAAATGTTAAAATTTCATCAATATTGACCACTTTTTTGAACGTTCGACTGGTCCGGGGTCATTGTTTTTCATCATAAAATTGATTTTTTGGACTCTACCAAAAATAATTCAAAATGTCATTTGGATCGGGCCTCATGTTGAATAACCACTTTTTAAACCCTCAGAGTGACCAAAATTGCCATTTTTACAGAGTTTTCGCTTACTCAAAAGCTTCAATTTTGACCAATTTCAGGCACAGAAATGACTTTAAACACACTTATTTTAGTTGAAAAAGTAATAATTCACATCTTTATTTTTTTTTTATAATTTATAATTTTTATATAAATATTATATATTTATTCATCACAAAATTTCATCAATATTGACAATTTTTTGAACGTTCGACTGGTCTGGGGTCATCGTTTTTCATCATAAAATTGATTTTTTTTTTACTCTACCAAAAATGATTCAAAATGTCATTTGGATCGGGCCTCATGTTGAATAACCACTTTTTAAACCCTCACAGTGACCAAAATTGCCATTTTTACAGAGGGTTTTCGCTTACTCAAAAGCTTCAATTTTGACCAATTTCAGGCACAGAAATGACTTTAAACACACTTATTTTAGTTGAAAAAGTAATAATTCACATCTTTATTTTTTTTATATAATTTATAATTTTTATATAAATATTATATATTTATTCATCACAAAATTTCATCAATATTGACAATTTTTTGAACGTTCGACTGGTCTGGGGTCATCGTTTTTCATCATAAAATTGATTTTTTTTTTACTCTACCAAAAATGATTCAAAATGTCATTTGGATCGGGCCTCATGTTGAATAACCACTTTTTAAACCCTCACAGTGACCAAAATTGCCATTTTTACAGAGGGTTTTCGCTTACTCAAAAGCTTCAATTTTGACCAATTTCAGGCACAGAAATGACTTTAAACACACTTATTTTAGTTGAAAAAGTAATAATTCACATCTTTATTTTTTTTATAATTTATAATTTTTATATAAATATTATATATTTATTCATCACAAAATGTCATCAATATTGACAATTTTTTGAACGTTCGACTGGTCTGGGGTCATCGTTTTTCATCATAAAATTGATTTTTTTTGGACTCTACCAAAAATGATTCAAAATGTCATTTGGATCGTGCCTCATGTTGAATAACCACTTTTTAAACCCTCACAGTGACCAAAATTGCCATTTTTACAGTGTTTTGCTTCCTCAGAAGCTTCAATTTTGACCAATTTCAGGCACAGAAATGACTTTAAACACACATATTTTAGTTGAAAAAGTAATAATTCACTTCCAACAGTCATTTAAAGTCAAAAGATTAAATGTTAAAATTTCATCAATATTGACCATTTTTTGAAAGTTCAACAGGTCAGGGTCATCGTTTTTCATCATAAAATAGATTTTTGGGACTCTACCAAAAATGATTCAAAAAGTCAGTTGGATTGGGCCTCATGTTGAATAACCACTTTTTAAACACTCACAGTGACCAAAATTGCCATCTTTACAGAGTTTTGCTTACTCAGAAGCTTCAATTTTGACCAATTTCAGGCACAGAAATGACTTTAAAAACACATATTTTAGTTGAAAAAGTAATAATTCACACCCAACAGTAATTTAAAGTCAAAAGATTAAATGTTAAAAATTTCATCAATATTGACCATTTTTTGAACGTTTGACTGGTCCGGGGTAATTTTTCTTCATAAAATTGATTTTTTGGACTCTACCAAAAATGATTCAAAATGTCATTTGGATCGGGCCTCATGTTGAATAACCATTTTTAAACCCTCACAGGGACCAAAATTGCCATTTTTACAGAGTTTTCGTTTACTCAAAAGCTTCAATTTTGACCAATTTCAGGCACAGAAATGACTTTAAACACACATATTTTAGTTGAAAAAGTAATAATTCACTTCCAACAGTCATTTGAAGTCAAAAGATTAAATGTTAAAATTTAATCAATATTGACCATTTTTTGAAAGTTCGACTGGTCCAGGGTCATCATTTTTCATCATAAAATAGATTTTTTGGACTCTACCAAAAATGATTCAAAATGTCATTTGGATCGGGCCTCATGTTGAATAACCACATTTTAAACCCTCACAGTGACCAAAATTGCCATTTTTACAGAGTTTTGCTTACTCAGAAGCTTCAATTTTGACCAATTTCAGGCACAGAAATGACTTTAAACACACATATTTTAGTTGAAAAAGTAATAATTCACTTCCAACAGTCATTTAAAGTCAAAAGATTAAATGTTAAAATTTCATCAATATTGACCATTTTTTGAAAGTTCAACAGGTCGGGTCATCGTTTTTCATCATAAAATAGATTTTTTGGACTCTACCAAAAATGATTCAAAAAGTCAGTTGGATCGGTCCTCATGTTGAATAACCACTTTTTAAACCCTCACAGTGACCAAAGCTGCCATTTTTACAGAGTTTTCGCTTACTCAAAAGCTTCAATTTTGACCAATTTCAGGCACAGAAATGACTTTAAACACACTTATTTTAGTTGAAAAAGTAATAATTCACATCCAACAGTCATTTAAAGTCAAAAGATTAAATGTTAAAATTTCATCAATATTGACCATTTTTTGAAAGTTCAACAGGTCGGGGTCATCGTTTTTCATCATAAAATAGATGTTTTGGACTCTACCAAAAATGATTCAAAAAGTCAGTGGGATTGGGCCTCATGTTAAATAACCACTTTTGAAACCCTCACAGTGACCAAAATACCATCTTTACAGAGTTTTTCTACTCAGAAGCTTCAATTTCGACCAATTTCAGGCACAGAAATTACTTTAAACACACTTATTTTAGTTGAAAAAGTAATAATGCACATCCAACAGTAATTTAAAGTCAAAAGATTAAATGTTAAAATTTCATCAATATTGACCACTTTTTTGAACGTTCGACTGGTCCGGGGTCATTGTTTTTCATCATAAAATTGATTTTTTGGACTCTACCAAAAATAATTCAAAATGTCATTTGGATCCGGCCTCATGTTGAATAACCACTTTTTAAACCCTCAGAGTGACCAAAATTGCCATTTTTACAGAGTTTTCGCTTACTCAAAAGCTTCAATTTTGACCAATTTCAGGCACAGAAATGACTTTAAACACACTTATTTTAGTTGAAAAAGTAATAATTCACATCTTTATTTTTTTTTTATAATTTATAATTTTTATATAAATATTATATATTTATTCATCACAAAATTTCATCAATATTGACAATTTTTTGAACGTTCGACTGGTCTGGGGTCATCGTTTTTCATCATAAAATTGATTTTTTTTTTACTCTACCAAAAATGATTCAAAATGTCATTTGGATCGGGCCTCATGTTGAATAACCACTTTTTAAACCCTCACAGTGACCAAAATTGCCATTTTTACAGAGGGTTTTCGCTTACTCAAAAGCTTCAATTTTGACCAATTTCAGGCACAGAAATGACTTTAAACACACTTATTTTAGTTGAAAAAGTAATAATTCACATCTTTATTTTTTTTATATAATTTATAATTTTTATATAAATATTATATATTTATTCATCACAAAATTTCATCAATATTGACAATTTTTTGAACGTTCGACTGGTCTGGGGTCATTGTTTTTCATCATAAAATTGATTTTTTTTTTACTCTACCAAAAATGATTCAAAATGTCATTTGGATCGGGCCTCATGTTGAATAACCACTTTTTAAACCCTCACAGTGACCAAAATTGCCATTTTTACAGAGGGTTTTCGCTTACTCAAAAGCTTCAATTTTGACCAATTTCAGGCACAGAAATGACTTTAAACACACTTATTTTAGTTGAAAAAGTAATAATTCACATCTTTATTTTTTTTATAATTTATAATTTTTATATAAATATTATATATTTATTCATCACAAAATGTCATCAATATTGACAATTTTTTGAACGTTCGACTGGTCTGGGGTCATCGTTTTTCATCATAAAATTGATTTTTTTTGGACTCTACCAAAAATGATTCAAAATGTCATTTGGATCGTGCCTCATGTTGAATAACCACTTTTTAAACCCTCACAGTGACCAAAATTGCCATTTTTACAGTGTTTTGCTTCCTCAGAAGCTTCAATTTTGACCAATTTCAGGCACAGAAATGACTTTAAACACACATATTTTAGTTGAAAAAGTAATAATTCACTTCCAACAGTCATTTAAAGTCAAAAGATTAAATGTTAAAATTTCATCAATATTGACCATTTTTTGAAAGTTCAACAGGTCAGGGTCATCGTTTTTCATCATAAAATAGATTTTTGGGACTCTACCAAAAATGATTCAAAAAGTCAGTTGGATTGGGCCTCATGTTGAATAACCACTTTTTAAACACTCACAGTGACCAAAATTGCCATCTTTACAGAGTTTTGCTTACTCAGAAGCTTCAATTTTGACCAATTTCAGGCACAGAAATGACTTTAAAAACACATATTTTAGTTGAAAAAGTAATAATTCACACCCAACAGTAATTTAAAGTCAAAAGATTAAATGTTAAAAATTTCATCAATATTGACCATTTTTTGAACGTTTGACTGGTCCGGGGTAATTTTTCTTCATAAAATTGATTTTTTGGACCCTACCAAAAATGATTCAAAATGTCATTTGGATCGGGCCTCATGTTGAATAACCATTTTTAAACCCTCACAGGGACCAAAATTGCCATTTTTACAGAGTTTTTGTTTACTCAAAAGCTTCAATTTTGACCAATTTCAGGCACAGAAATGACTTTAAACACACTTATTTTAGTTGAATAAGTAATAATTCACATCCAACAATCATTTAAAGTCAAAAGATTAAATGTTAACATTTCATTAATATATATATATATATATATTTTTTTTTTTCTTTATTTTTTTATATATTTTGGGTTTTTTTCTTTCCACTTTTTTTAGTTGAAAAAGTAATAATTCACATCTTTATTTTTTTTATAATTTATAATTTTTATATAAATATTATATATTTATTCATCACAAAATTTCATCAATATTGACAATTTTTTGAACGTTCGACTGGTCTGGGGTCATTGTTTTTCATCACAAAATTGATTTTTTTGGGACTCTACCAAAAATGATTCAAAATGTCATTTGGATCGGGCCTCATGTTGAATAACCACTTTTTAAACCCTCACAGTGACCAAAATTGCCATTTTTACTGAGTTTTGCTTACTCAGAAGCTTCAATTTTTACCAATTTCAGGCACAGAAATGACTTTAAACAAACATATTTTAGTTGAAAAAGTAATTATTCACATCCAACAGTCATTTAAAGTCAAAAGATTAAATGTTAAAATTTCATCAATATTGACCATTTTTTGAAAGTTCAACTGGTCCAGGGTCATCATTTTTCATCATAAAATAGATTTTTTGGACTCTACCAAAAATGATTCAAAAAGTCAGTTGGATCGGTCCTCATGTTGCATAACCACTTTTTAAACCCTCACAGTGACCAAAGCTGCCATTTTTACAGAGTTTTGCTTACTCAGAAGCTTCAATTTTGACCAATTTCAGGCACAGAAATGACTTTAAACACACATATTTTAGTTGGAAAAGTAATAATTCACTTCCAACAGTCATTTAAAGTCAAAAGATTAAATGTTAAAATTTCATCAATATTGACCATTTTTTGAAAGTTCAACAGGTCTGGGTCATCGTTTTTCATCATAAAATAGATTTTTTGGACTCTACCAAAAATGATTCAAAAAGTCAGTTGGATCGGTCCTCATGTTGAATAACCACTTTTTAAACCCTCACAGTGACCAAAGCTGCCATTTTTACAGAGTTTTCGCTTACTCAAAAGCTTCAATTTTGACCAATTTCAGGCACAGAAATGACTTTAAACACACTTATTTTAGTTGAAAAAGTAATAATTCACATCCAACAGTCATTTAAAGTCAAAAGATTAAATGTTAAAATTTCATCAATATTGACCATTTTTTTAAAGTTCAACAGGTCGGGGTCATCGTTTTTCATCATAAAATAGATGTTTTGGACTCTACCAAAAATGATTCAAAAAGTCAGTGGGATTGGGCCTCATGTTAAATAACCACTTTTTAAACCCTCACAGTGACCAAAATACCATCTTTACAGAGTTTTGCTACTCAGAAGCTTCAATTTTGACCAATTTCAGGCACAGAAATGACTTTAAACACACTTATTTTAGTTGAAAAAGTAATAATTCACATCTTTATTTTTTTAAAAAATTTATAATTTTTATATAAATATTATATATTTATTCATCACAAAATGTCATCAATATTGACAATTTTTTGAACGTTCGACTGGTCTAGGGTCATCGTTTTTCATCATAAAATTTTTTTTTTTTTTACTCTACCAAAAATGATTTAAAATGTCATTTGGATCGGGCCTCATGTTGAATAACCACTTTTTAAACCCTCACAGTGACCAAAATTGCCATTTTTACAGAGGGTTTTCGCTTACTCAAAAGCTTCAATTTTGACCAATTTCAGGCACAGAAATGACTTTAAACACACTTATTTTAGTTGAAAAAGTAATAATTCACATCTTTATTTTTTTTTATAATTTATAATTTTTATATAAATATTATATATTTATTCATCACAAAATTTCATCAATATTGACAATTTTTTGAACGTTCGACTGGTCTGGGGTCATCGTTTTTCATCATAAAATTGATTTTTTTTTTACTCTACCAAAAATGATTCAAAATGTCATTTGGATCGGGCCTCATGTTCAATAACCACTTTTTAAACCCTCACAGTGACCAAAATTGCCATTTTTACAGAGGGTTTTTGCTTACTCAAAAGCTTCAATTTTAACCAATTTCAGGCACAGAAATGACTTTAAACACACTTATTTTAGTTGAAAAAGTAATAATTCACTTCCAACAATCATTTAAAGTCAAAAGATTAAATGTTAAAATTTCATCAATATTGACCATGTTTTGAAAGTTCAACAGGTCAGGGTCATCGTTTTTCATCATAAAATAGATTTTTGGGACTCTACCAAAAATGATTCAAAAAGTCAGTTGGATTGGGCCTCATGTTGAATAACCACTTTTTAAACACTCACAGTGACCAAAATTGCCATCTTTACAGAGTTTTGCTTACTCAGAAGCTTCAATTTTGACCAATTTCAGGCACAGAAATGACTTTAAACACACATATTTTAGTTGAAAAAGTAATAATTCACACCCAACAGTAATTTAAAGTCAAAAGATTAAATGTTAAAAATTTCATCAATATTGACCATTTTTTGAACGTTTGACTGGTCCGGGGTAATTTTTCTTCATAAAATTGATTTTTTGGACTCTACCAAAAATGATTCAAAATGTCATTTGGCTCGTGCCTCATGTTGAATAACCACTTTTTAAACCCTCACAGGGACCAAAATTGCCATTTTTACAGAGTTTTCGCTTACTCAAAAGCTTCAATTTTGACCAATTTCAGGCACAGAAATGACTTTAAACACACTTATTTTAGTTGAAAAAGTAATAATTCACATCCAACAATCATTTAAAGTCAAAAGATTAAATGTTACAATTTCATCGATATTGACCATTTTTTGAAAGTACAACAGGTCTGGGGTCATCGTTTTTCATCATAAAATAGATTTTTTGGACTCTACCAAAAATGATTCAAAAAGTCAGTTGGATTGGGCCTCATGTTGAATAACCACTTTTTAAACCCTCACAGTGACCAAAATTGCCATTTTTACAAAGTTTTCGCTTACTCAAAAGCTTCAATTTTGACCAATTTCAGGCACAGAAATGACTTTAAACACACTTATTTTAGTTGAAAAAGTAATAATTCACATCTTTATTTTTTTTTTATAATTTATAATTTTTATATAAATATTATATATTTATTCATCACAAAATTTCATCAATATTGACAATTTTTTGAACGTTCGACTGGTCTGGGGTCATCGTTTTTCATCATAAAATTGATTTTTTTTTACTCTACCAAAAATGATTCAAAATGTCATTTGGATCGGGCCTCATGTTCAATAACCACTTTTTAAACCCTCACAGTGACCAAAATTGCCATTTTTACAGAGGGTTTTCGCTTACTCAAAAGCTTCAATTTTAACCAATTTCAGGCACAGAAATGACTTTAAACACACTTATTTTAGTTGAAAAAGTAATAATTCACATCTTTATTTTTTTTAAATAATTTATAATTTTTATATAAATAATATATATTTATTCATCACAAAATTTCATCAATATTGACCATTTTTTGAAAGTTCGACTGGTCCGGGGTCATCATTTTTCATCATAAAATTGATTTGTTGGACTCTACCAAAAATGATTCAAAATGTCATTTGGATCGGGCCTCATGTTGAATAACCACATTTTAAACCCTCACAGTGACCAAAATTGCCATTTTTACAGAGTTTTGCTTACTCAGAAGCTTCAATTTTGACCAATTTCAGGCACAGAAATGACTTTAAACACACATATTTTAGTTGAAAAAGTAATAATTCACTTCCAACAATCATTTAAAGTCACAAGATTAAATGTTAAAATTTCATCAATATTGACCATGTTTTGAAAGTTCAACAGGTCAGGGTCATCGTTTTTCATCATAAAATAGATTTTTGGGACTCTACCAAAAATGATTCAAAAAGTCAGTTGGATTGGGCCTCATGTTGAATAACCACTTTTTAAACACTCACAGTGACCAAAATTGCCATCTTTACAGAGTTTTGCTTACTCAGAAGCTTCAATTTTGACCAATTTCAGGCACAGAAATGACTTTAAACACACATATTTTAGTTGAAAAAGTAATAATTCACACCCAACAGTAATTTAAAGTCAAAAGATTAAATGTTAAAAATTTCATCAATATTGACCATTTTTTTAACGTTTGACTGGTCCGGGGTAATTTTTCTTCATAAAATTGATTTTTTGGACTCTACCAAAAATTATTCAAAATGTCAGTTGGATTGGGCCTCATGTTGAATAACCACTTTTTAAACCCTCACAGTGACCAAAATTGCCATTTTTACAAAGTTTTCGCTTACTCAAAAGCTTCAATTTTGACCAATTTCAGGCACAGAAATGACTTTAAACACACTTATTTTAGTTGAAAAAGTAATAATTCACATCCAACAGTAATTTAATGTCAAAAGATTAAATGTTAACATTTCATTAATATATATATATATTTATTTATTTTTCTTTATTTTTTTATATATTTTTTTTTTCTTTCCACTTTTTTTAGTTGAAAAAGTAATAATTCACATCTTTATTTTTTTTATAATTTATAATTTTTATATAAATATTATATATTTATTCATCACAAAATTTCATCAATATTGACAATTTTTTGAACGTTCGACTGGTCTGGGGTCATTGTTTTTCATCACAGAATTGATTTTTTTGGGACTCTACCAAAAATGATTCAAAATGTCATTTGGATCGGGCCTCATGTTGAATAACCACTTTTTAAACCCTCACAGTGACCAAAATTGCCATTTTTACTGAGTTTTGCTTACTCAGAAGCTTCAATTTTTACCAATTTCAGGCACAGAAATGACTTTAAACAAACATATTTTAGTTGAAAAAGTAATTATTCACATGCAACAGTCATTTAAAGTCAAAAGATTAAATGTTAAAATTTCATCAATATTGACCATTTTTTTAAAGTTCGACTGGTCCAGGGTCATCATTTTTCATCATAAAATAGATTTTTTGGACTCTACCAAAAATGATTCAAAATGTCATTTGGATCGGGCCTCATGTTGAATAACCACATTTTAAACCCTCACAGTGACCAAAATTGCCATTTTTACAGAGTTTTGCTTACTCAGAAGCTTCAATTTTGACCAATTTCAGGCACAGAAATGACTTTAAACACACATATTTTAGTTGAAAAAGTAATAATTCACTTCCAACAATCATTTAAAGTCAAAAGATTCAATGTTAAAATTTCATCAATATTGACCATGTTTTGAAAGTTCAACAGGTCAGGGTCATCGTTTTTCATCATAAAATAGATTTTTGGGACTCTACCAAAAATGATTCAAAAAGTCAGTTGGATTGGGCCTCATGTTGAATAACCACTTTTTAAACACTCACAGTGACCAAAATTGCCATCTTTACAGAGTTTTGCTTACTCAGAAGCTTCAATTTTGACCAATTTCAGGCACAGAAATGACTTTAAACACACATATTTTAGTTGAAAAAGTAATAATTCACACCCAACAGTAATTTAAAGTCAAAAGATTAAATGTTAAAAATTTCATCAATATTGACCATTTTTTGAACGTTTGACTGGTCCGGGGTAATTTTTCTTCATAAAATTGATTTTTTGGACTCTACCAAAAATGATTCAAAATGTCAGTTGGATTGGGCCTCATGTTGAATAACCACTTTTTAAACCCTCACAGTGACCAAAATTGCCATTTTTACAAAGTTTTCGCTTACTCAAAAGCTTCAATTTTGACCAATTTCAGGCACAGAAATGACTTTAAACACACTTATTTTAGTTGAAAAAGTAATAATTCACATCCAACAGTAATTTAATGTCAAAAGATTAAATGTTAACATTTCATTAATATATATATATATTTATTTATTTTTCTTTATTTTTTTTATATATTTTTTTTTTTCTTTCCACTTTTTTTAGTTGAAAAAGTAATAATTCACATCTTTATTTTTTTTATAATTTATAATTTTTATATAAATATTATATATTTATTCATCACAAAATTTCATCAATATTGACAATTTTTTGAACGTTCGACTGGTCTGGGGTCATTGTTTTTCATCACAGAATTGATTTTTTTGGGACTCTACCAAAAATGATTCAAAATGTCATTTGGATCGGGCCTCATGTTGAATAACCACTTTTTAAACCCTCACAGTGACCAAAATTGCCATTTTTACTGAGTTTTGCTTACTCAGAAGCTTCAATTTTTACCAATTTCAGGCACAGAAATGACTTTAAACAAACATATTTTAGTTGAAAAAGTAATTATTCACATGCAACAGTCATTTAAAGTCAAAAGATTAAATGTTAAAATTTCATCAATATTGACCATTTTTTTAAAGTTCGACTGGTCCAGGGTCATCATTTTTCATCATAAAATAGATTTTTTGGACTCTACCAAAAATGATTCAAAATGTCATTTGGATCGGGCCTCATGTTGAATAACCACATTTTAAACCCTCACAGTGACCAAAATTGCCATTTTTACAGAGTTTTGATTACTCAGAAGCTTCAATTTTCACCAATTTCAGGCACAGAAATGACTTTAAACACACATATTTTAGTTGAAAAAGTAAGAATTCACTTCCAACAGTCATTTAAAGTCAAAAGATTAAATGTTAAAATTTCATCAATATTGACCATTTTTTGAAAGTTCAACAGGTCAGGGTCATCGTTTTTCATCATAAAATAGATTTTTTGGACTCTACCAAAAATGATTCAAAAAGTCAGTTGGATCGGTTCTCATGTTGAATAACCACTTTTTAAACCCTCACAGTGACCAAAGCTGCCATTTTTACAGAGTTTTCGCTTACTCAAAAGCTTCAATTTTGACCAATTTCAGGCACAGAAATGACTTTAAACACACTTATTTTAGTTGAAAAAGTAATAATTCACAGCCAACAGTCATTTAAAGTCAAAAGATTAAATGTTAAAATTTCATCATCATTGACCACTTTTTTGAACGTTCGAAAGGTCCGGGGTCATCGTTTTTTTATTGATTTTTTGGACTCTACCAAAAATGATTCAAAATGTCATTTGGATCGGGACTCATGTTTAATAACCACTTTTTAAACCCTCACAGTGACCGAAATTATCATTTTTACAGAGTTTTGCTTACTCAGAAGCTTCAATTTTGACCAATTTCAGGCACAGAAATGACTTTAAACACACTTATTTTAGTTGAAAAAGTAATAATTCACATCTTTATTTTTTTTTTATAATTTATAATTTTTATATAAATATTATATATTTATTCATCACAAAATGTCATCAATATTGACAATTTTTTGAACGTTCGACTGGTCTGAGGTCATCGTTTTTCATCATAAAATTGATTTTTTTTGGACTCTACCAAAAATGATTCAAAATGTCATTTGGATCGGGCCTCATGTTGAATAACCACTTTTTAAACCCTCACAGTGACCAAAATTGCCATTTTTACAGAGTTTTGCTTCCTCAGAAGCTTCAATTTTGACCAATTTCAGGCACAGAAATGACTTTAAACAAACATATTTTAGTTGAAAAAGTAATTATTCACATCCAACAGTCATTTAAAGTAAAAAGATTAAATGTTAAAATTTCATCAATATTGACCATTTTTTGAAAGTTCGACTGGTCCGGGGTCATCATTTTTCATCATAAAATTGATTTGTTGGACTCTACCAAAAATGATTCAAAATGTCATTTGGATCGGGCCTCATGTTGAATAACCACATTTTAAACCCTCACAGTGACCAAAATTGCCATTTTTACAGAGTTTTGCTTACTCAGAAGCTTCAATTTTGACCAATTTCAGGCACAGAAATGACTTTAAACACACATATTTTAGTTGAAAAAGTAATAATTCACTTCCAACAGTCATTTAAAGTCAAAAGATTAAATGTTAAAATTTCATCAATATTGACCATTTTTTGAAAGTTCAACAGGTCAGGGTCATCGTTTTTCATCATAAAATAGATTTTTGGGACTCTACCAAAAATGATTCAAAAAGTCAGTTGGATTGGGCCTCATGTTGAATAACCACTTTTTAAACACTCACAGTGACCAAAATTGCCATCTTTACAGAGTTTTGCTTACTCAGAAGCTTCAATTTTGACCAATTTCAGGCACAGAAATGACTTTAAACACACATATTTTAGTTGAAAAAGTAATAATTCACACCCAAAAGTAATTTAAAGTCAAAAGATTAAATGTTAAAAATGTCATTAATATTTTTTGAACGTTTGACTGGTCCGGGGTAATTTTTCTTCATAAAATTGATTTTTTGGACTCTACCAAAACTGATTCAAAATGTCATTTGGATCGGGCCTCATGTTGAATAACCACTTTTTAAACCCTCACAGGGACCAAAATTGCCATTTTTACAGAGTTTTCGCTTACTCAAAAGCTTCAATTTTGACCAATTTCAGGCACAGAAATGACTTTAAACACACTTATTTTAGTTGAAAAAGTAATAATTCACATCCAACAGTAATTTAATGTCAAAAGATTAAATGTTAACATTTCATTAATATATATATATATATTTATTTATTTTTCTTTATTTTTTTTATATATTTTGTTTTTTTTTCTTTCCACTTTTTTTAGTTGAAAAAGTAATAATTCACATTTTTTTTTTTTTTTTAAATTTATAATTTTTATATAAATATTATATATTTATTCATCACAAAATGTCATCAATATTGACAATTTTTTGAACGTTCGACTGGTTGGAGTCATCGTTTTTCATCATAAAATTGATTTTTTTTTTACTCTACCAAAAATGATTCAAAATGTCATTTGGATCGGGCCTCATGTTCAATAACCACTTTTTAAACCCTCACAGTGACCAAAATTGCCATTTTTACAGAGGGTTTTCGCTTACTCAAAAGCTTCAATTTTAACCAATTTCAGGCACAGAAATGACTTTAAACACACTTATTTTAGTTGAAAAAGTAATAATTCACATCTTTATTTTTTTTAAATAATTTATAATTTTTATATAAATATTATATATTTATTCATCACAAAATTTCATCAATATTGACCATTTTTAGAAAGTTCGACTGGTCCGGGGTCATCATTTTTCATCATAAAATTGATTTGTTGGACTCTACCAAAAATGATTCAAAATGTCATTTGGATCGGGCCTCATGTTGAATAACCACATTTTAAACCCTCACAGTGACCAAAATTGCCATTTTTACAGAGTTTTGCTTACTCAGAAGCTTCAATTTTGACCAATTTCAGGCACAGAAATGACTTTAAACACACATATTTTAGTTGAAAAAGTAATAATTCACTTCCAACAATCATTTAAAGTCAAAAGATTAAATGTTAAAATTTCATCAATATTGACCATGTTTTGAAAGTTCAACAGGTCAGGGTCATCGTTTTTCATCATAAAATAGATTTTTGGGACTCTACCAAAAATGATTCAAAAAGTCAGTTGGATTGGGCCTCATGTTGAATAACCACTTTTTAAACACTCACAGTGACCAAAATTGCCATCTTTACAGAGTTTTGCTTACTCAGAAGCTTCAATTTTGACCAATTTCAGGCACAGAAATGACTTTAAACACACATATTTTAGTTGAAAAAGTAATAATTCACACCCAACAGTAATTTAAAGTCAAAAGATTAAATGTTAAAAATTTCATCAATATTGACCATTTTTTGAACGTTTGACTGGTCCGGGGTAATTTTTCTTCATAAAATTGATTTTTTGGACTCTACCAAAAATGATTCAAAATGTCATTTGGCTCGGGCCTCATGTTGAATAACCACTTTTTAAACCCTCACAGGGACCAAAATTGCCATTTTTACAGAGTTTTCGCTTACTCAAAAGCTTCAATTTTGACCAATTTCAGGCACAGAAATGACTTTAAACACACTTATTTTAGTTGAAAAAGTAATAATTCACATCCAACAATCATTTAAAGTCAAAAGATTAAATGTTACAATTTCATCGATATTGACCATTTTTTGAAAGTACAACAGGTCTGGGGTCATCGTTTTTCATCATAAAATAGATTTTTTGGACTCTACCAAAAATGATTCAAAAAGTCAGTTGGATTGGGCCTCATGTTGAATAACCACTTTTTAAACCCTCACAGTGACCAAAATTGCCATTTTTACAAAGTTTTCGCTTACTCAAAAGCTTCAATTTTGACCAATTTCAGGCACAGAAATGACTTTAAACACACTTATTTTAGTTGAAAAAGTAATAATTCACATCCAACAGTAATTTAATGTCAAAATATTAAATGTTAACATTTCATTAATATATATATATATTTATTTATTTTTCTTTATTTTTTTTATATATATTTTTTTTTTCTTTCCACTTTTTTTAGTTGAAAAAGTAATAATTCACATCTTTATTTTTTTTATAATTTATAATTTTTATATAAATATTATATATTTATTCATCACAAAATTTCATCAATATTGACAATTTTTTGAACGTTCGACTGGTCTGGGGTCATTGTTTTTCATCACAGAATTGATTTTTTTGGGACTCTACCAAAAATGATTCAAAATGTCATTTGGATCGGGCCTCATGTTGAATAACCACTTTTTAAACCCTCACAGTGACCAAAATTGCCATTTTTACTGAGTTTTGCTTACTCAGAAGCTTCAATTTTTACCAATTTCAGGCACAGAAATGACTTTAAACAAACATATTTTAGTTGAAAAAGTAATTATTCACATGCAACAGTCATTTAAAGTCAAAAGATTAAATGTTAAAATTTCATCAATATTGACCATTTTTTTAAAGTTCGACTGGTCCAGGGTCATCATTTTTCATCATAAAATAGATTTTTTGGACTCTACCAAAAATGATTCAAAATGTCATTTGGATCGGGCCTCATGTTGAATAACCACATTTTAAACCCTCACAGTGACCAAAATTGCCATTTTTACAGAGTTTTGCTTACTCAGAAGCTTCAATTTTGACCAATTTCAGGCACAGAAATGACTTTAAACACACATATTTTAGTTGAAAAAGTAATAATTCACTTCCAACAATCATTTAAAGTCAAAAGATTCAATGTTAAAATTTCATCAATATTGACCATGTTTTGAAAGTTCAACAGGTCAGGGTCATCGTTTTTCATCATAAAATAGATTTTTGGGACTCTACCAAAAATGATTCAAAAAGTCAGTTGGATTGGGCCTCATGTTGAATAACCACTTTTTAAACACTCACAGTGACCAAAATTGCCATCTTTACAGAGTTTTGCTTACTCAGAAGCTTCAATTTTGACCAATTTCAGGCACAGAAATGACTTTAAACACACATATTTTAGTTGAAAAAGTAATAATTCACACCCAACAGTAATTTAAAGTCAAAAGATTAAATGTTAAAAATTTCATCAATATTGACCATTTTTTGAACGTTTGACTGGTCCGGGGTAATTTTTCTTCATAAAATTGATTTTTTGGACTCTACCAAAAATGATTCAAAATGTCAGTTGGATTGGGCCTCATGTTGAATAACCACTTTTTAAACCCTCACAGTGACCAAAATTGCCATTTTTACAAAGTTTTCGCTTACTCAAAAGCTTCAATTTTGACCAATTTCAGGCACAGAAATGACTTTAAACACACTTATTTTAGTTGAAAAAGTAATAATTCACATCCAACAGTAATTTAATGTCAAAAGATTAAATGTTAACATTTCATTAATATATATATATATTTATTTATTTTTCTTTATTTTTTTTATATATTTTTTTTTTTCTTTCCACTTTTTTTAGTTGAAAAAGTAATAATTCACATCTTTATTTTTTTTATAATTTATAATTTTTATATAAATATTATATATTTATTCATCACAAAATTTCATCAATATTGACAATTTTTTGAACGTTCGACTGGTCTGGGGTCATTGTTTTTCATCACAGAATTGATTTTTTTGGGACTCTACCAAAAATGATTCAAAATGTCATTTGGATCGGGCCTCATGTTGAATAACCACTTTTTAAACCCTCACAGTGACCAAAATTGCCATTTTTACTGAGTTTTGCTTACTCAGAAGCTTCAATTTTTACCAATTTCAGGCACAGAAATGACTTTAAACAAACATATTTTAGTTGAAAAAGTAATTATTCACATGCAACAGTCATTTAAAGTCAAAAGATTAAATGTTAAAATTTCATCAATATTGACCATTTTTTTAAAGTTCGACTGGTCCAGGGTCATCATTTTTCATCATAAAATAGATTTTTTGGACTCTACCAAAAATGATTCAAAATGTCATTTGGATCGGGCCTCATGTTGAATAACCACATTTTAAACCCTCACAGTGACCAAAATTGCCATTTTTACAGAGTTTTGATTACTCAGAAGCTTCAATTTTCACCAATTTCAGGCACAGAAATGACTTTAAACACACATATTTTAGTTGAAAAAGTAAGAATTCACTTCCAACAGTCATTTAAAGTCAAAAGATTAAATGTTAAAATTTCATCAATATTGACCATTTTTTGAAAGTTCAACAGGTCAGGGTCATCGTTTTTCATCATAAAATAGATTTTTTGGACTCTACCAAAAATGATTCAAAAAGTCAGTTGGATCGGTTCTCATGTTGAATAACCACTTTTTAAACCCTCACAGTGACCAAAGCTGCCATTTTTACAGAGTTTTCGCTTACTCAAAAGCTTCAATTTTGACCAATTTCAGGCACAGAAATGACTTTAAACACACTTATTTTAGTTGAAAAAGTAATAATTCACAGCCAACAGTCATTTAAAGTCAAAAGATTAAATGTTAAAATTTCATCATCATTGACCACTTTTTTGAACGTTCGAAAGGTCCGGGGTCATCGTTTTTTTATTGATTTTTTGGACTCTACCAAAAATGATTCAAAATGTCATTTGGATCGGGACTCATGTTTAATAACCACTTTTTAAACCCTCACAGTGACCGAAATTATCATTTTTACAGAGTTTTGCTTACTCAGAAGCTTCAATTTTGACCAATTTCAGGCACAGAAATGACTTTAAACACACTTATTTTAGTTGAAAAAGTAATAATTCACATCTTTATTTTTTTTTTATAATTTATAATTTTTATATAAATATTATATATTTATTCATCACAAAATGTCATCAATATTGACAATTTTTTGAACGTTCGACTGGTCTGAGGTCATCGTTTTTCATCATAAAATTGATTTTTTTTGGACTCTACCAAAAATGATTCAAAATGTCATTTGGATCGGGCCTCATGTTGAATAACCACTTTTTAAACCCTCACAGTGACCAAAATTGCCATTTTTACAGAGTTTTGCTTCCTCAGAAGCTTCAATTTTGACCAATTTCAGGCACAGAAATGACTTTAAACAAACATATTTTAGTTGAAAAAGTAATTATTCACATCCAACAGTCATTTAAAGTAAAAAGATTAAATGTTAAAATTTCATCAATATTGACCATTTTTTGAAAGTTCGACTGGTCCGGGGTCATCATTTTTCATCATAAAATTGATTTGTTGGACTCTACCAAAAATGATTCAAAATGTCATTTGGATCGGGCCTCATGTTGAATAACCACATTTTAAACCCTCACAGTGACCAAAATTGCCATTTTTACAGAGTTTTGCTTACTCAGAAGCTTCAATTTTGACCAATTTCAGGCACAGAAATGACTTTAAACACACATATTTTAGTTGAAAAAGTAATAATTCACTTCCAACAGTCATTTAAAGTCAAAAGATTAAATGTTAAAATTTCATCAATATTGACCATTTTTTGAAAGTTCAACAGGTCAGGGTCATCGTTTTTCATCATAAAATAGATTTTTGGGACTCTACCAAAAATGATTCAAAAAGTCAGTTGGATTGGGCCTCATGTTGAATAACCACTTTTTAAACACTCACAGTGACCAAAATTGCCATCTTTACAGAGTTTTGCTTACTCAGAAGCTTCAATTTTGACCAATTTCAGGCACAGAAATGACTTTAAACACACATATTTTAGTTGAAAAAGTAATAATTCACACCCAAAAGTAATTTAAAGTCAAAAGATTAAATGTTAAAAATGTCATTAATATTTTTTGAACGTTTGACTGGTCCGGGGTAATTTTTCTTCATAAAATTGATTTTTTGGACTCTACCAAAACTGATTCAAAATGTCATTTGGATCGGGCCTCATGTTGAATAACCACTTTTTAAACCCTCACAGGGACCAAAATTGCCATTTTTACAGAGTTTTCGCTTACTCAAAAGCTTCAATTTTGACCAATTTCAGGCACAGAAATGACTTTAAACACACTTATTTTAGTTGAAAAAGTAATAATTCACATCCAACAGTAATTTAATGTCAAAAGATTAAATGTTAACATTTCATTAATATATATATATATATTTATTTATTTTTCTTTATTTTTTTTATATATTTTGTTTTTTTTTCTTTCCACTTTTTTTAGTTGAAAAAGTAATAATTCACATTTTTTTTTTTTTTTAAATTTATAATTTTTATATAAATATTATATATTTATTCATCACAAAATGTCATCAATATTGACAATTTTTTGAACGTTCGACTGGTTGGAGTCATCGTTTTTCATCATAAAATTGATTTTTTTTTTACTCTACCAAAAATGATTCAAAATGTCATTTGGATCGGGCCTCATGTTCAATAACCACTTTTTAAACCCTCACAGTGACCAAAATTGCCATTTTTACAGAGGGTTTTCGCTTACTCAAAAGCTTCAATTTTAACCAATTTCAGGCACAGAAATGACTTTAAACACACTTATTTTAGTTGAAAAAGTAATAATTCACATCTTTATTTTTTTTAAATAATTTATAATTTTTATATAAATATTATATATTTATTCATCACAAAATTTCATCAATATTGACCATTTTTTGAAAGTTCGACTGGTCCGGGGTCATCATTTTTCATCATAAAATTGATTTGTTGGACTCTACCAAAAATGATTCAAAATGTCATTTGGATCGGGCCTCATGTTGAATAACCACATTTTAAACCCTCACAGTGACCAAAATTGCCATTTTTACAGAGTTTTGCTTACTCAGAAGCTTCAATTTTGACCAATTTCAGGCACAGAAATGACTTTAAACACACATATTTTAGTTGAAAAAGTAATAATTCACTTCCAACAATCATTTAAAGTCAAAAGATTAAATGTTAAAATTTCATCAATATTGACCATGTTTTGAAAGTTCAACAGGTCAGGGTCATCGTTTTTCATCATAAAATAGATTTTTGGGACTCTACCAAAAATGATTCAAAAAGTCAGTTGGATTGGGCCTCATGTTGAATAACCACTTTTTAAACACTCACAGTGACCAAAATTGCCATCTTTACAGAGTTTTGCTTACTCAGAAGCTTCAATTTTGACCAATTTCAGGCACAGAAATGACTTTAAACACACATATTTTAGTTGAAAAAGTAATAATTCACACCCAACAGTAATTTAAAGTCAAAAGATTAAATGTTAAAAATTTCATCAATATTGACCATTTTTTGAACGTTTGACTGGTCCGGGGTAATTTTTCTTCATAAAATTGATTTTTTGGACTCTACCAAAAATGATTCAAAATGTCATTTGGCTCGGGCCTCATGTTGAATAACCACTTTTTAAACCCTCACAGGGACCAAAATTGCCATTTTTACAGAGTTTTCGCTTACTCAAAAGCTTCAATTTTGACCAATTTCAGGCACAGAAATGACTTTAAACACACTTATTTTAGTTGAAAAAGTAATAATTCACATCCAACAATCATTTAAAGTCAAAAGATTAAATGTTACAATTTCATCGATATTGACCATTTTTTGAAAGTACAACAGGTCTGGGGTCATCGTTTTTCATCATAAAATAGATTTTTTGGACTCTACCAAAAATGATTCAAAAAGTCAGTTGGATTGGGCCTCATGTTGAATAACCACTTTTTAAACCCTCACAGTGACCAAAATTGCCATTTTTACAAAGTTTTCGCTTACTCAAAAGCTTCAATTTTGACCAATTTCAGGCACAGAAATGACTTTAAACACACTTATTTTAGTTGAAAAAGTAATAATTCACATCCAACAGTAATTTAATGTCAAAATATTAAATGTTAACATTTCATTAATATATATATATATTTATTTATTTTTCTTTATTTTTTTTATATATATTTTTTTTTTCTTTCCACTTTTTTTAGTTGAAAAAGTAATAATTCACATCTTTATTTTTTTTATAATTTATAATTTTTATATAAATATTATATATTTATTCATCACAAAATTTCATCAATATTGACAATTTTTTGAACGTTCGACTGGTCTGGGGTCATTGTTTTTCATCACAGAATTGATTTTTTTGGGACTCTACCAAAAATGATTCAAAATGTCATTTGGATCGGGCCTCATGTTGAATAACCACTTTTTAAACCCTCACAGTGACCAAAATTGCCATTTTTACTGAGTTTTGCTTACTCAGAAGCTTCAATTTTTACCAATTTCAGGCACAGAAATGACTTTAAACAAACATATTTTAGTTGAAAAAGTAATTATTCACATGCAACAGTCATTTAAAGTCAAAAGATTAAATGTTAAAATGTCATCAATATTGACCATGTTTTTTAAAGTTCGACTGGTCCAGGGTCATCATTTTTCATCATAAAATAGATTTTTTGGACTCTACCAAAAATGATTCAAAATGTCATTTGGATCGGGCCTCATGTTGAATAACCACATTTTAAACCCTCACAGTGACCAAAATTGCCATTTTTACAGAGTTTTGATTACTCAGAAGCTTCAATTTTGACCAATTTCAGGCACAGAAATGACTTTAAACACACATATTTTAGTTGAAAAAGTAAGAATTCACTTCCAACAGTCATTTAAAGTCAAAAGATTAAATGTTAAAATTTCATCAATATTGACCATTTTTTGAAAGTTCAACAGGTCAGGGTCATCGTTTTTCATCATAAAATAGATTTTTTGGACTCTACCAAAAATGATTCAAAAAGTCAGTTGGATCGGTTCTCATGTTGAATAACCACTTTTTAAACCCTCACAGTGACCAAAGCTGCCATTTTTACAGAGTTTTCGCTTACTCAAAAGCTTCAATTTTGACCAATTTCAGGCACAGAAATGACTTTAAACACACTTATTTTAGTTGAAAAAGTAATAATTCACACCCAAAAGTAATTTAAAGTCAAAAGATTAAATGTTAAAAATGTCATTAATATTTTTTGAACGTTTGACTGGTCCGGGGTAATTTTTCTTCATAAAATTGATTTTTTGGACTCTACCAAAAATGATTCAAAATGTCATTTGGCTCGGGCCTCATGTTGAATAACCACTTTTTAAACCCTCACAGGGACCAAAATTGCCATTTTTACAGAGTTTTCGCTTACTCAAAAGCTTCAATTTTGACCAATTTCAGGCACAGAAATGACTTTAAACACACTTATTTTAGTTGAAAAAGTAATAATTCACATCCAACAATCATTTAAAGTCAAAAGATTAAATGTTACAATTTCATCGATATTGACCATTTTTTGAAAGTACAACAGGTCTGGGGTCATCGTTTTTCATCATAAAATAGATTTTTTGGACTCTACCAAAAATGATTCAAAAAGTCAGTTGGATTGGGCCTCATGTTGAATAACCACTTTTTAAACCCTCACAGTGACCAAAATTGCCATTTTTACAAAGTTTTCGCTTACTCAAAAGCTTCAATTTTGACCAATTTCAGGCACAGAAATGACTTTAAACACACTTATTTTAGTTGAAAAAGTAATAATTCACATCCAACAGTAATTTAATGTCAAAATATTAAATGTTAACATTTCATTAATATATATATATATTTATTTATTTTTCTTTATTTTTTTTATATATATTTTTTTTTTCTTTCCACTTTTTTTAGTTGAAAAAGTAATAATTCACATCTTTATTTTTTTTATAATTTATAATTTTTATATAAATATTATATATTTATTCATCACAAAATTTCATCAATATTGACAATTTTTTGAACGTTCGACTGGTCTGGGGTCATTGTTTTTCATCACAGAATTGATTTTTTTGGGACTCTACCAAAAATGATTCAAAATGTCATTTGGATCGGGCCTCATGTTGAATAACCACTTTTTAAACCCTCACAGTGACCAAAATTGCCATTTTTACTGAGTTTTGCTTACTCAGAAGCTTCAATTTTTACCAATTTCAGGCACAGAAATGACTTTAAACAAACATATTTTAGTTGAAAAAGTAATTATTCACATGCAACAGTCATTTAAAGTCAAAAGATTAAATGTTAAAATGTCATCAATATTGACCATGTTTTTTAAAGTTCGACTGGTCCAGGGTCATCATTTTTCATCATAAAATAGATTTTTTGGACTCTACCAAAAATGATTCAAAATGTCATTTGGATCGGGCCTCATGTTGAATAACCACATTTTAAACCCTCACAGTGACCAAAATTGCCATTTTTACAGAGTTTTGATTACTCAGAAGCTTCAATTTTGACCAATTTCAGGCACAGAAATGACTTTAAACACACATATTTTAGTTGAAAAAGTAAGAATTCACTTCCAACAGTCATTTAAAGTCAAAAGATTAAATGTTAAAATTTCATCAATATTGACCATTTTTTGAAAGTTCAACAGGTCAGGGTCATCGTTTTTCATCATAAAATAGATTTTTTGGACTCTACCAAAAATGATTCAAAAAGTCAGTTGGATCGGTTCTCATGTTGAATAACCACTTTTTAAACCCTCACAGTGACCAAAGCTGCCATTTTTACAGAGTTTTCGCTTACTCAAAAGCTTCAATTTTGACCAATTTCAGGCACAGAAATGACTTTAAACACACTTATTTTAGTTGAAAAAGTAATAATTCACACCCAAAAGTAATTTAAAGTCAAAAGATTAAATGTTAAAAATGTCATTAATATTTTTTGAACGTTTGACTGGTCCGGGGTAATTTTTCTTCATAAAATTGATTTTTTGGACTCTACCAAAACTGATTCAAAATGTCATTTGGATCGGGCCTCATGTTGAATAACCACTTTTTAAACCCTCACAGGGACCAAAATTGCCATTTTTACAGAGTTTTTGCTTACTCAAAAGCTTCAATTTTGACCAATTTCAGGCACAGAAATGACTTTTAACACACTATATTTTAGTTGAAAAAGTAATAATTCACATCCAACAGTAATTTAATGTCAAAAGATTAAATGTTAACATTTCATTAATATATATATATATATTTATTTATTTTTCTTTATTTTTTTTATATATTTTGTTTTTTTTTCTTTCCACTTTTTTTAGTTGAAAAAGTAATAATTCACATTTTTTTTTTTTTTTAAATTTATAATTTTTATATAAATATTATATATTTATTCATCACAAAATTTCATCAATATTGACAATTTTTTGAACGTTCGACTGGTTGGAGTCATCGTTTTTCATCATAAAATTGATTTTTTTTTTACTCTACCAAAAATGATTCAAAATGTCATTTGGATCGGGCCTCATGTTCAATAACCACTTTTTAAACCCTCACAGTGACCAAAATTGCCATTTTTACAGAGGGTTTTCGCTTACTCAAAAGCTTCAATTTTAACCAATTTCAGGCACAGAAATGACTTTAAACACACTTATTTTAGTTGAAAAAGTAATAATTCACATCTTTATTTTTTTTAAATAATTTATAATTTTTATATAAATATTATATATTTATTCATCACAAAATTTCATCAATATTGACCATTTTTTGAAAGTTCGACTGGTCCGGGGTCATCATTTTTCATCATAAAATTGATTTGTTGGACTCTACCAAAAATGATTCAAAATGTCATTTGGATCGGGCCTCATGTTGAATAACCACATTTTAAACCCTCACAGTGACCAAAATTGCCATTTTTACAGAGTTTTGCTTACTCAGAAGCTTCAATTTTGACCAATTTCAGGCACAGAAATGACTTTAAACACACATATTTTAGTTGAAAAAGTAATAATTCACTTCCAACAATCATTTAAAGTCAAAAGATTAAATGTTAAAATTTCATCAATATTGACCATGTTTTGAAAGTTCAACAGGTCAGGGTCATCGTTTTTCATCATAAAATAGATTTTTGGGACTCTACCAAAAATGATTCAAAAAGTCAGTTGGATTGGGCCTCATGTTGAATAACCACTTTTTAAACACTCACAGTGACCAAAATTGCCATCTTTACAGAGTTTTGCTTACTCAGAAGCTTCAATTTTGACCAATTTCAGGCACAGAAATGACTTTAAACACACATATTTTAGTTGAAAAAGTAATAATTCACACCCAACAGTAATTTAAAGTCAAAAGATTAAATGTTAAAAATTTCATCAATATTGACCATTTTTTGAACGTTTGACTGGTCCGGGGTAATTTTTCTTCATAAAATTGATTTTTTGGACTCTACCAAAAATGATTCAAAATGTCATTTGGCTCGGGCCTCATGTTGAATAACCACTTTTTAAACCCTCACAGGGACCAAAATTGCCATTTTTACAGAGTTTTCGCTTACTCAAAAGCTTCAATTTTGACCAATTTCAGGCACAGAAATGACTTTAAACACACTTATTTTAGTTGAAAAAGTAATAATTCACATCCAACAATCATTTAAAGTCAAAAGATTAAATGTTACAATTTCATCGATATTGACCATTTTTTGAAAGTACAACAGGTCTGGGGTCATCGTTTTTCATCATAAAATAGATTTTTTGGACTCTACCAAAAATGATTCAAAAAGTCAGTTGGATTGGGCCTCATGTTGAATAACCACTTTTTAAACCCTCACAGTGACCAAAATTGCCATTTTTACAAAGTTTTCGCTTACTCAAAAGCTTCAATTTTGACCAATTTCAGGCACAGAAATGACTTTAAACACACTTATTTTAGTTGAAAAAGTAATAATTCACATCCAACAGTAATTTAATGTCAAAATATTAAATGTTAACATTTCATTAATATATATATATATTTATTTATTTTTCTTTATTTTTTTTATATATATTTTTTTTTTCTTTCCACTTTTTTTAGTTGAAAAAGTAATAATTCACATCTTTATTTTTTTTATAATTTATAATTTTTATATAAATATTATATATTTATTCATCACAAAATTTCATCAATATTGACAATTTTTTGAACGTTCGACTGGTCTGGGGTCATTGTTTTTCATCACAGAATTGATTTTTTTGGGACTCTACCAAAAATGATTCAAAATGTCATTTGGATCGGGCCTCATGTTGAATAACCACTTTTTAAACCCTCACAGTGACCAAAATTGCCATTTTTACTGAGTTTTGCTTACTCAGAAGCTTCAATTTTTACCAATTTCAGGCACAGAAATGACTTTAAACAAACATATTTTAGTTGAAAAAGTAATTATTCACATGCAACAGTCATTTAAAGTCAAAAGATTAAATGTTAAAATGTCATCAATATTGACCATGTTTTTTAAAGTTCGACTGGTCCAGGGTCATCATTTTTCATCATAAAATAGATTTTTTGGACTCTACCAAAAATGATTCAAAATGTCATTTGGATCGGGCCTCATGTTGAATAACCACATTTTAAACCCTCACAGTGACCAAAATTGCCATTTTTACAGAGTTTTGATTACTCAGAAGCTTCAATTTTGACCAATTTCAGGCACAGAAATGACTTTAAACACACATATTTTAGTTGAAAAAGTAAGAATTCACTTCCAACAGTCATTTAAAGTCAAAAGATTAAATGTTAAAATTTCATCAATATTGACCATTTTTTGAAAGTTCAACAGGTCAGGGTCATCGTTTTTCATCATAAAATAGATTTTTTGGACTCTACCAAAAATGATTCAAAAAGTCAGTTGGATCGGTTCTCATGTTGAATAACCACTTTTTAAACCCTCACAGTGACCAAAGCTGCCATTTTTACAGAGTTTTCGCTTACTCAAAAGCTTCAATTTTGACCAATTTCAGGCACAGAAATGACTTTAAACACACTTATTTTAGTTGAAAAAGTAATAATTCACAGCCAACAGTCATTTAAAGTCAAAAGATTAAATGTTAAAATTTCATCAATATTGACCACTTTTTTGAACGTTCGAAAGGTCTGGGGTCATCGTTTTTAATTGATTTTTTGGACTCTACCAAAAATGATTCAAAATGTCATTTGGATCGGGACTCATGTTTAATAACCACTTTTTAAACCCTCACAGTGACCGAAATTATCATTTTTACAGAGTTTTGCTTACTCAGAAGCTTCAATTTTGACCAATTTCAGGCACAGAAATGACTTTAAACACACTTATTTTAGTTGAAAAAGTAATAATTCACATCTTTATTTTTTTTTAATAATTTATAATTTTTATATAAATATTATATATTTATTCATCACAAAATTTCATCAATATTGACAATTTTTTGAACGTTCGACTGGTCTGGGGTCATCGTTTTTCATCATAAAATTGATTTTTTTTGGACTCTACCAAAAATGATTCAAAATGTCATTTGGATCGGGCCTCATGTTGAATAACCACTTTTTAAACCCTCACAGTGACCAAAATTGCCATTTTTACAGAGTTTTGCTTCCTCAGAAGCTTCAATTTTGACCAATTTCAGGCACAGAAATGACTTTAAACACACATATTTTAGTTGAAAAAGTAATAATTCACTTCCAACAGTCATTTAAAGTCAAAAGATTAAATGTTAAAATTTCATCAATATTGACCATTTTTTGAAAGTTCAACAGGTCAGGGTCATCGTTTTTCATCATAAAATAGATTTTTGGGACTCTACCAAAAATGATTCAAAAAGTCAGTTGGATTGGGCCTCATGTTGAATAACCACTTTTTAAACACTCACAGTGACCAAAATTGCCATCTTTACAGAGTTTTGCTTACTCAGAAGCTTCAATTTTGACCAATTTCAGGCACAGAAATGACTTTAAACACACATATTTTAGTTGAAAAAGTAATAATTCACACCCAAAAGTAATTTAAAGTCAAAAGATTAAATGTTAGGGGTGTTACTGGTCGTCTTAATTAGGTTCTGTCTCAATACAGACTCTGGGTACCACTTGGGAATCAGAAGGGTTAATTTGGTTCTGTGGGTACATTTAGTTTATTAGTGTTATGTAAAAGTTTATTTAGAATTCATTTTTGTAATGTAAATTTTGTAATTGCATTTGGCAATGCTTGTTTGTTCATTTATCTAGAGATGAGCAAGTTTCAGAATGTGCGCTCTTTGGAGACAGGCTCGTGTCTGCCCCCGCGCTGGGAGATGTGAGGTGACAGGCTCGCGCAGTGGCTCGTGGCAGAAGCTATAAATATGCGCTTCTGCCAACTGTCAGTCGCTTTGTCTCTCGTTGCTCCTAGCGAGAGCTTCTGTCCCTGCGTTATAACTTGGCAGTTCGTGAAATTCCTTGTTTTCCCTTTATTTAATCTAAGCCCTTAAGTCCCTTTCTTGAAACCCTGCTCGGCGAGATCCTGGAAACCCTGGGCGTCTGCGGCGCTGATTTATGGTCAAGACGAGACGACGTTGTTGAGCACTGACACATCGTTGAGGCAGCCGGGAGGTTTGTTTACCCGCTCTCCGCTGTCGGCTGGCAGTTCGAGGCTTCAGTCAGCGCGCACTTTTCAGTCACTTGGTAGAAAGACAGTAAGAGTTAAATAATTCATTTTAAGTGGCCACGAACGATTTTACTAGATGTAAAGTGGCCAGGATTTATTTAAATGAAAAGATTCAGCTCGAGGCACAATCTGAGATTAAGCACGCTGAGCAGTGCAGAGTTTAAACAAGCCTTGTTAAAGGCAAATGATTCAGTGCTGTGAACTGTAATTGAATGTTCAATAATTTAGCGCTTGAGACACGGAGAGTCTCTAAAAAACAATCCGGAAAGAGATTAATGTCTGCTTTAGAAGTGAGCCAAGCTGTGAACTGATTAAGCGCTCAAAAGTGGATTGTAGAGAGAAACAAGCCTTGATAAAGGCAAATGTAAAAAAAGGGCAAACTGAATTTATATGTATATTTCTGTGATATGTTGACCTTTTAAAAGAGTAATATTCGTAAGGCTCGCATATTTACGAGTTGAGTCAGGAATATTAACCTTATTAGTAGAGTGAATTGGATAGGCTGTTATTTCCTGTCTTCCTACTGCAGAACCTCCTATTTGAAGAAGTAACTAAAGTCTCAGGTATGATTCTGCATGAAGTTTTGGAGTTCAGTTAAAACTAACCTAACTAATCTAATTAGCCTGTCTCCTTAGAAAAAGTGTTAAGTTATTCTGACATATTATTTTTACTTGAAGGAGTCAAGACTCTGAGCCAGTGCTAAAAGTCCTGTAAAAGTGCGAACAAGGGTCAGATGGATTAATGGTCAGTAAGCACAATGTTTAGTTGAATATAGAGGCCAGTTTAAGAAGTTGTCTGCTGAGTAATTGCTGTTAATGTTGTATCACAGTGTAGCGTGAAGGCAGCGCAGAACATTCCTAAAAGAAGGTCCTCGGCCCGGAGCACTTCCTAAAGAGAGACTCAACCGAAGATTTAATCTTGTATAATTTGTTGTGAGTCTCTCTGTCACTTCCCCTTTCCCTGGAGGAGAAGTCAATCCAGTCAGTGTCAAAGTCCTGATTGTGTTGGTAGATCCTATAGGGAGTTGGGAGTTCGCAGCTCGAGAGGAAACGTCAGAAGAGTCTCACAGGACTCCTCAACAGTAGACAAAGCCTATCTTCCCAAACCTTAAAATCGTTTCCTCTTGAGTCTGCAAACTCACCCTCATGGATGCCTCACAGTTGTCCCAGTTAGTTCAGAAGATGACTGTGGAAATGGAAAATTTACGTTTGGAGAATCAATCGCTTCGTCAGGAGCTAGGTGAGACTAGAGCTGGATTCTCGACTTGGAGGGATTCTTCTAAGGAGAGGAAACCGGTTTTGGCGCCAGCTAGGTTTGGTGCCGATGTTGTTCAGTCCCATACTTCAGAAGAACGGTCTGATAAACAACCAGTTCAAGTTACTGTTGTTACTCCTACACCTGTCCCTTTGGCTAACCCTGAAAGGTTTACGGGAGATAATAGCAGATTTGCGACCTTTTTTAGTCAGTGCCAATTACACTTCATGTGTAAGCCTCAAATTTTTTCTTCTGATTCTGCTAAAGTAGCATTTATTATTTATTATCTGGGGGGGGTGGCTGCGAATTGGGCCATGCCCTTAGTAGATAATAATGACCCTTTGCTTCATAATTTGCAGAATTTTAAATTAGCCATGTCCAATTTATTCGCCAAACACACCTTAATTCAGTCTTCTGATAACGAGTTATTGAGTCTTCGTCAAGGGACCAAAGATCTTATCTCTTATATTACTACCTTTAATAGACTTCTGTCTGAAACTCATTGGCCTGAGGAGAAGAGAATTTCTTTATTTTATAGAGGTCTGAAAGATGATTTAAAAGATTCTCTTGCACACATAGTGAATTTGCCTGATGAGTTTAAGGAATTTCAGGATCTAGTGGTTAGACTTGATCACAGATTAGGTGAACGTAGAAATGAAAAAACTAGGAGTGATTTTAGAAGTTCACTAGTTAAGGTTGAGAAAAAAGAGTCAGAAATTAAGAATGTTTTTGTTGAACCTGTTTTACCGAGTGGGTTCAAAGGGCCTTTAACTCCTGAAGAAAAGGAACGGAGACGTAAGGGCAATTTATGTTTGTATTGTGGCAAACCTGGGCACTTTGCCAAGGATTGTTCTGTAAAACCCGCTAAAAAGAAAGTTCTAGCTATTGAAACTCTTTCTGTTAAGCCGTCGGAAAACTGAAATTCTCGAGGGAAGCAGAGATCGTTTCCTCGAGCAAAAGTTCTTCTAAGATCTCCAAATTTGTCACCAATGTAACTACACATATTCCCAAACATTTTACTATTCGGATGGTCTTTATCTTAACTACTCTTCAAAGACATAGTATCCCTGTACTTTTGGATTCTGGGGCTACTGGGAATTTTTTCGATATTGGGTTTGCCCATAAACTGAATCTGAAATTTGTTACTAAGGAGGAACCTGAATCTGTGAGAGCTGTTGATGGTTCAGTTTTGTCTTCTGGTATGATTCAATTTAACACCGAACCATTGACTTTGGTAGCAGATAATGGTCATACTGAAAAGGTGGTTTTTGATCTTATTGATGCACCAAGTTTTGGTGTCATCTTAGGCATTCCTTGGTTGGAATTACATAATCCCAAAATTGATTGGATTAAAAGGACTGTTTCTTTAGAGTCTTCCTTTTGTAAGTTACATTGTTATCAAGAGACCAAAGATCCAGTGATGCCCCTTTTTTGTGCTGCTCTTTCTGCTGAAGATAACAAACTTCCCATTGAGTATAGGAATTTTTCTAAGGTTTTTGATCCTGTTGAAGCAACCCAATTACCACCACATAGGATTTTTGATTGCAGAATTGATTTGGTTCCGGGAGCTATTCTACCATGTAGTAGAATTTACGCCT
Source organism: Lissotriton helveticus (assembly GCF_964261635.1). Classification (NCBI taxonomy): domain Eukaryota; kingdom Metazoa; phylum Chordata; class Amphibia; order Caudata; family Salamandridae; genus Lissotriton; species Lissotriton helveticus. Next base: position 1,499,963,869 of record NC_136057.1, on the reverse strand, counting down.
TAACTGAACCTGAAAATGTTTATTTAAAGAACTATTTGGATGAGCTTTTGGAATTAGGTTTTATTCGACATTCCACTTCTCCTGTTTCGTCTCCTCTTTTCTTCGTTTCGAAGAAGTCTGGTGATCTGAGGGCTTGTATTGATTACAGAAAGGTTAATAAAGCAACCATTAAGAATAGATATCCATTGCCTTTGATTCCAGTGCTTCTTAATCAAATTAAGGGTTCTAGTGTTTACACTAAACTGGATCTTAGAGGAGCATATCATTTGATTAGAGTCAAAGAAGGTGATGAGTGGAAGACCGCTTTTCGTACGAAATTTAGTCTTTTTGAGTATACGGTTATGCCATTTGGTCTTTGCAACGCTCCAGCGGCCTTTCAATATTTTATTAATGAGGTCTTGCATGATCTGTTGGATGTCTGTTGCATCGTGTATATTGATGACATTTTAATTTATTCAAAAAATATGGAAGAACATGTACAACATGTTCAGTTAGTGTTACAGAAATTAAGAGATCATTCTCTATATGCTAAATTGGAAAAATGTGTTTTCAATGCTTCCCAAGTGGAATTTCTCGGCTATTGTTTATCACCTGAGGGGATTCATATGGATCCAAAGAAAGTCGAAGCAATTCTAACCTGGCCAATTCCTACTTCAATCAAAGACACGCAGAGAATTCTTGGATTTGCTAATTTTTATAGGCGATTCATTTCTAAGTTTTCAGATATTGTTACTCCCATTACCCAGTTATTGAAAAAAGGAAAGGTCTTCTCTTGGACTGAAGAAGCTGATCAAGCGTTTTCATTGTTGAAGAGGGCTTTTACTTCTGCTCCCATTTTGGTTCATCCTGATCCTGATAGGCCTTTCTTTGTGGAAGCAGATGCTTCACAGACTGCTATTGGTGGTGTGTTGCTTCAAAAGGATGCAAATACTGGTCACTTCCATCCTATCGCCTTTTTCTCTAGGAAATTGCTTTTAGCTGAGCAAAATTATACTATTGCGGAACGTGAATTGTTAGCCATTAAAGATGTGTTCCAAGAATGGAGACATCACCTCTTGGGAGCTAAACACACTATTACTGTTTATTCTGACCATAAAAACTTGCAATTTTATTCCACTGTTAAGGCTTTTACTCCTAGACAGATGAGGTGGTTACAGTTCTTTAGCGAATTTGACTTTTTAATTATGTATCGACCTGGAAAAAAGCAGTTATTATCTGACACACTTTCGCGATTAGTTTGTGAAAAAGATTTAAATTCTGTTAAGGATCCCCCCAGTATTTTGCCTTTAGAAAAAATTGCTGATGAAATCCATTCTGAAAGTTTTTTGGATTCTGTTAAGATGGAATTAAAAATTTTTGATGTTCATGAATGGTTATTAAAGAAAGGTAATTCCATTAGAGATGGGTTTTTCTATCACAATGATAAATTGTTTATTCCCACTAGAGATTTACAGGATAAGGTCATGCAATGGAATCATGATTTGGCGATTGCTGCACATCCAGGTATTAACAAAACCCTGGATTTGTGTCAACGTCATTTTTGGTGGGAAAAAATGATTTCTATTATTCAACAATTCGTGAAAGCCTGTCCAGTTTGTTCTCGTCAAAAGGCTTTACATGAGGTTCCAATGGGTTTGCTTCGTCCTATGACTATTCCTCCTCACCCTTGGCATACAATCAGTTTAGATTTTATTACTGATCTCCCTAAGTCTAATGGTTTTACTACAGTTCTTGTGGTGGTGGATCTGTTATCCAAAATGGGACATTTTATTCCGTTACACAAGATTCCCTCGGCAACTGAATTCAGTGCTGTATTTTTATCTAATATTGTGAAACTTCATGGTCTGCCCTCAAAGATTATTTCGGATAGGGGCCCTCAGTTCATTTCTAAATTCTGGTCACAACTCAGTAAACTCTTGGGAATCGAGTTGGCTCTGTCTTCTTCTTTTCATCCACAGACGGATGGTCAGACGGAGAGATTGAATCAGCATGTTGAACAGGGTTTAAGATGTTTGTTAACTACCTCCTCTCACCCTTGGGATGAAGTGTTACCGTGGGCTGAATTTTCCTATAATAACACCACTCATTCAGCTTTGGGTAGTTCTCCTTTTTATTTTCTCACTGGTCAACACCCAAGATCTATTCCTATACTCTTACCTGATGAACAATTGTCTATGCCAGCAGTTACTGATAGGTTGACTCATCTGTTGGATATTCAAGATAAGGCTAGAAAGCAATGGGTTAAAAGTAAGTTATCTATGAAAAAGACTGCTGATTCTCATCGTAAATCTGCACCTTTGTATAAGGAAGGTCAGTTGGTATGGTTATCCACGAGAAATATTCAGTTGGAGGGTCCCAGGAAGTTGAAGCCTAGATTTATTGGGCCTTTTGAAATTAAGAAAGTTTTGAACCCTGTGTCTGTGAAATTAGTTTTGCCTGAGGAATATGCTATTCACCCTGTTTTTCATGTTTCTCTGTTGAAACCTTTTGAACCTTCTACTCGACCTGATAATCCACCACCGCCAGTAATTGTCGGTGATCATGTTGAGTATGAGGTTAAATCCATTCTAGATTCCAAAAGGATTCGGGGTGCCTTGTTTTATTTGGTTGACTGGAAGGGTTATGATCCTTCTGAGCGATCTTGGGAACCTGAGAAAAATGTTCATGCTCCTAGACTTGTTAGGTCTTTTCATGCTCTGCATCCTGATAAACCTAGACCTGTAAGACGACCTTTGGGGGGAGGAACTGTTAGGGGTGTTACTGGTCGTCTTAATTAGGTTCTGTCTCAATACAGACTCTGGGTACCACTTGGGAATCAGAAGGGTTAATTTGGTTCTGTGGGTACATTTAGTTTATTAGTGTTATGTAAAAGTTTATTTAGAATTCATTTTTGTAATGTAAATTTTGTAATTGCATTTGGCAATGCTTGTTTGTTCATTTATCTAGAGATGAGCAAGTTTCAGAATGTGCGCTCTTTGGAGACAGGCTCGTGTCTGCCCCCGCGCTGGGAGATGTGAGGTGACAGGCTCGCGCAGTGGCTCGTGGCAGAAGCTATAAATATGCGCTTCTGCCAACTGTCAGTCGCTTTGTCTCTCGTTGCTCCTAGCGAGAGCTTCTGTCCCTGCGTTATAACTTGGCAGTTCGTGAAATTCCTTGTTTTCCCTTTATTTAATCTAAGCCCTTAAGTCCCTTTCTTGAAACCCTGCTCGGCGAGATCCTGGAAACCCTGGGCGTCTGCGGCGCTGATTTATGGTCAAGACGAGACGACGTTGTTGAGCACTGACACATCGTTGAGGCAGCCGGGAGGTTTGTTTACCCGCTCTCCGCTGTCGGCTGGCAGTTCGAGGCTTCAGTCAGCGCGCACTTTTCAGTCACTTGGTAGAAAGACAGTAAGAGTTAAATAATTCATTTTAAGTGGCCACGAACGATTTTACTAGATGTAAAGTGGCCAGGATTTATTTAAATGAAAAGATTCAGCTCGAGGCACAATCTGAGATTAAGCACGCTGAGCAGTGCAGAGTTTAAACAAGCCTTGTTAAAGGCAAATGATTCAGTGCTGTGAACTGTAATTGAATGTTCAATAATTTAGCGCTTGAGACACGGAGAGTCTCTAAAAAACAATCCGGAAAGAGATTAATGTCTGCTTTAGAAGTGAGCCAAGCTGTGAACTGATTAAGCGCTCAAAAGTGGATTGTAGAGAGAAACAAGCCTTGATAAAGGCAAATGTAAAAAAAGGGCAAACTGAATTTATATGTATATTTCTGTGATATGTTGACCTTTTAAAAGAGTAATATTCGTAAGGCTCGCATATTTACGAGTTGAGTCAGGAATATTAACCTTATTAGTAGAGTGAATTGGATAGGCTGTTATTTCCTGTCTTCCTACTGCAGAACCTCCTATTTGAAGAAGTAACTAAAGTCTCAGGTATGATTCTGCATGAAGTTTTGGAGTTCAGTTAAAACTAACCTAACTAATCTAATTAGCCTGTCTCCTTAGAAAAAGTGTTAAGTTATTCTGACATATTATTTTTACTTGAAGGAGTCAAGACTCTGAGCCAGTGCTAAAAGTCCTGTAAAAGTGCGAACAAGGGTCAGATGGATTAATGGTCAGTAAGCACAATGTTCAGTTGAATATAGAGGCCAGTTTAAGAAGTTGTCTGCTGAGTAACTGCTGTTAATGTTGTATCACAGTGTAGCGTGAAGGCAGCGCAGAACATTCCTAAAAGAAGGTCCTCGGCCCGGAGCACTTCCTAAAGAGAGACTCAACCGAAGATTTAATCTTGTATAATTTGTTGTGAGTCTCTCTGTCACTTCCCCTTTCCCTGGAGGAGAAGTCAATCCAGTCAGTGTCAAAGTCCTGATTGTGTTGGTAGATCCTATAGGGAGTTGGGAGTTCGCAGCTCGAGAGGAAACGTCAGAAGAGTCTCGCAGGACTCCTCAACAGTAAATGTTAAAAATTTCATTAATATTGACCATTTTTTGAACGTTTGACTGGTCCGGGGTAATTTTTCTTCATAAAATTGATTTTTTTGGACTCTACCAAAACTGATTCAAAATGTCATTTGGATCGGGCCTCATGTTGAATAACCACTTTTTAAACCCTCACAGGGACCAAAATTGCCATTTTTACAGAGTTTTCGCTTACTCAAAAGCTTCAATTTTGACCAATTTCAGGCACAGAAATGACTTTAAACACACTTATTTTAGTTGAAAAAGTAATAATTCACATCCAACAATCATTTAAAGTCAAAAGATTACATGTTAAAATTTCATCGATATTGACCATTTTTTGAAAGTACAACAGGTCTGGGGTCATCGTTTTTCATCATAAAATAGATTTTTTGGACTCTACCAAAAATGATTCAAAAATTCAGTTGGATTGGGCCTCATGTTGAATAACCACTTTTAAACCCTCACAGTGACCAAAATTGCCATTTTTACAAAGTTTTCGCTTACTCAAAAGCTTCAATTTTGACCAATTTCAGGCACAGAAATGACTTTAAACACACTTATTTTAGTTGAAAAAGTAATAATTCACATCCAACAGTAATTTAATGTCAAAAGATTAAATGTTAACATTTCATTAATATATATATATATTTTTTTCTTTATTTTTTTATATATATATTTTTTTTTTCTTTCCACTTTTTTAGTTGAAAAAGTAATAATTCACATCTTTATTTTTTTTATAATTTATAATTTTTATATAAATATTATATATTTATTCATCACAAAATTTCATCAATATTGACAATTTTTTGAACGTTCGACTGGTCTGGGGTCATTGTTTTTCATCACAAAATTGATTTTTTTGGGACTCTACCAAAAATGATTCAAAATGTCATTTGGATCGGGCCTCATGTTGAATAACCACTTTTTAAACCCTCACAGTGACCAAAATTGCCATTTTTACTGAGTTTTGCTTACTCAGAAGCTTCAATTTTTACCAATTTCAGGCACAGAAATGACTTTAAACAAACATATTTTAGTTGAAAAAGTAATTATTCACATCCAACAGTCATTTAAAGTCAAAAGATTAAATGTTAAAATTTCATCAATATTGACCATTTTTGGAAAGTTCGACTGGTCCGGGGTCATCATTTTTCATCATAAAATTGATTTGTTGGACTCTACCAAAAATGATTCAAAATGTCATTTGGATCGGGCCTCGTGTTGAATAACCACTTTTTAAACCCTCACAGGGACCAAAATTGCCATTTTTACAGAGTTTTGCTTACTCAGAAGCTTCAATTTTGACCAATTTCAGGCACAGAAATGACTTTAAACACACATATTTTAGTTGAAAAAGTAATAATTCACTTCCAACAGTCATTTAAAGTCAAAAGATTAAATGTTAAAATTTCATCAATATTGACCATGTTTTGAAAGTTCAACAGGTCAGGGTCATCGTTTTTCATCATAAAATAGATTTTTGGGACTCTACCAAAAATGATTCAAAAAGTCAGTTGGATTGGGCCTCATCTTGAATAACCACTTTTTAAACACTCACAGTGACCAAAATTGCCATCTTTACAGAGTTTTGCTTACTCAGAAGCTTCAATTTTGACCAATTTCAGGCACAGAAATGACTTTAAACACACATATTTTAGTTGAAAAAGTAATAATTCACACCCAACAGTAATTTAAAGTCAAAAGATTAAATGTTAAAAATGTCATCAGTATTGACCATTTTTTGAACGTTTGACTGGTCCGGGGTAATTTTTCTTCATAAAATTGATTTTTTGGACTCTACCAAAAATGATTCAAAATGTCATTTGGCTCGGGCCTCATGTTGAATAACCACTTTTTAAACCCTCACAGGGACCAAAATTGCCATTTTTACAGAGTTTTCGCTTACTCAAAAGCTTCAATTTTGACCAATTTCAGGCACAGAAATGACTTTAAACACACTTATTTTAGTTGAAAAAGTAATAATTCACATCCAACAATCATTTAAAGTCAAAAGATTAAATGTTACAATTTCATCGATATTGACCATTTTTTGAAAGTACAACAGGTCTGGGGTCATCGTTTTTCATCATAAAATAGATTTTTTGGACTCTACCAAAAATGATTCAAAAAGTCAGTTGGATTGGGCCTCATGTTGAATAACCACTTTTTAAACCCTCACAGTGACCAAAATTGCCATTTTTACAAAGTTTTCGCTTACTCAAAAGCTTCAATTTTGACCAATTTCAGGCACAGAAATGACTTTAAACACACTTATTTTAGTTGAAAAAGTAATAATTCACATCCAACAGTAATTTAATGTCAAAAGATTAAATGTTAACATTTCATTAATATATATATATATTTATTTTTTTTTCTTTATTTTTTTATATATTTTGTTTTTTTTTCTTTCCACTTTTTTTAGTTGAAAAAGTAATAATTCACATCTTTATTTTTTTTATAATTTATAATTTTTATATAAATATTATATATTTATTCATCACAAAATTTCATCAATATTGACAATTTTTAGAACGTTCGACTGGTCTGGGGTCATTGTTTTTCATCACAAAATTGATTTTTTTGGGACTCTACCAAAAATGATTCAAAATGTCATTTGGATCGGGCCTCATGTTGAATAACCACTTTTTAAACCCTCACAGTGACCAAAATTGCCATTTTTACTGAGTTTTGCTTACTCAGAAGCTTCAATTTTTACCAATTTCAGGCACAGAAATGACTTTAAACAAACATATTTTAGTTGAAAAAGTAATTATTCACATCCAACAGTCATTTAAAGTCAAAAGATTAAATGTTAAAATTTCATCAATATTGACCACTTTTTTGAACGTTCGAAAGGTCCGGGGTCATCGTTTTTTATCGATTTTTTGGACTCTTCCAAAAATGATTCAAAATGTCATTTGGATCGGGTCTAATGTTTAATAACCACTTTTTAAACCCTCACAGTGACCGAAATTATCATTTTTACAGAGTTTTGCTTACTCAGAAGCTTCAATTTTGACCAATTTCAGGCACAGAAATGACTTTAAACACACTTATTTTAGTTGAAAAAGTAATAATTCACATCTTTATTTTTTTTTTATAATTTATAATTTTTATATAAATATTATATATTTATTCATCACAAAATTTCATCAATATTGACAATTTTTTGAACGTTCGACTGGTCTGGGGTCATCGTTTTTCATCATAAAATTGATTTTTTTTGGACTCTACCAAAAATGATTCAAAATGTCATTTGGATCGGGCCTCATGTTGAATAACCACTTTTTAAACCCTCACAGTGACCAAAATTGCCATTTTTACAGAGTTTTGCTTCCTCAGAAGCTTCAATTTTGACCAATTTCAGGCACAGAAATGACTTTAAACAAACATATTTTAGTTGAAAAAGTAATTATTCACATCCAACAGTCATTTAAAGTAAAAAGATTAAATGTTAAAATTTCATCAATATTGACCATTTTTTGAAAGTTCGACTGGTCCGGGGTCATCATTTTTCATCATAAAATTGATTTGTTGGACTCTACCAAAAATGATTCAAAATGTCATTTGGATCGGGCCTCATGTTGAATAACCACATTTTAAACCCTCACAGTGACCAAAATTGCCATTTTTACAGAGTTTTGCTTACTCAGAAGCTTCAATTTTGACCAATTTCAGGCACAGAAATGACTTTAAACACACATATTTTAGTTGAAAAAGTAATAATTCACTTCCAACAGTCATTTAAAGTCAAAAGATTAAATGTTAAAATTTCATCAATATTGACCATTTTTTGAAAGTTCAACAGGTCAGGGTCATCGTTTTTCATCATAAAATAGATTTTTGGGACTCTACCAAAAATGATTCAAAAAGTCAGTTGGATCGGTTCTCATGTTGAATAACCACTTTTTAAACCCTCACAGTGACCAAAGCTGCCATTTTTACAGAGTTTTCGCTTACTCAAAAGCTTCAATTTTGACCAATTTCAGGCACAGAAATGACTTTAAACACACTTATTTTAGTTGAAAAAGTAATAATTCACATCCAACAGTAATTTAATGTCAAAAGATTAAATGTTAACATTTCATTAATATATATATATATATATTTATTTTTTTTTCTTTATTTATTTTATATATTTTGTTTTTTTTTCTTTCCACTTTTTTTAGTTGAAAAAGTAATAATTCACATCTTTATTTTTTTTATAATTTATAATTTTTATATAAATATTATATATTTATTCATCACAAAATTTCATCAATATTGACAATTTTTTGAACGTTCAACTGGTCTGGGGTCATTGTTTTTCATCACAAAATTGATTTTTTTGGGACTCTACCAAAAATGATTCAAAATGTCATTTGGATCGGGCCTCATGTTGAATAACCACTTTTTAAACCCTCACAGTGACCAAAATTGCCATTTTTACTGAGTTTTGCTTACTCAGAAGCTTCAATTTTTACCAATTTCAGGCACAGAAATGACTTTAAACAAACATATTTTAGTTGAAAAAGTAATTATTCACATCCAACAGTCATTTAAAGTCAAAAGATTAAATGTTAAAATTTCATCAATATTGACCATTTTTTTAAAGTTCGACTGGTCCAGGGTCATCATTTTTCATCATAAAATAGATTTTTTGGACTCTACCAAAAATGATTCAAAATGTCATTTGGATCGGTTCTCATGTTGAATAACCACTTTTTAAACCCTCACAGTGACCAAAGCTGCCATTTTTACAGAGTTTTCGCTTACTCAAAAGCTTCAATTTTGACCAATTTCAGGCACAGAAATGACTTTAAACACACTTATTTTAGTTGAAAAAGTAATAATTCACAGTCAACAGTCATTTAAAGTCAAAAGATTACATGTTAAAATTTCATCAATATTGACCACTTTTTTGAACGTTCGAAAGGTCCGGGGTCATCGTTTTTTTATTGATTTTTTGGACTCTACCAAAAATGATTCAAAATGTCATTTTGATCGGGTCTCATGTTTAATAACCACTTTTTAAACCCTCACAGTGACCGAAATTATCATTTTTACAGAGTTTTGCTTACTCAGAAGCTTCAATTTTGACCAATTTCAGGCACAGAAATGACTTTAAACACACTTATTTTAGTTGAAAAAGTAATAATTCACATCCAACAGTAATTTAAAGTCAAAAGATTAAATGTTAAAAATGTCATCAATATTGACCATTTTTTGAACGTTTGACTGGTCCGGGGTAATTTTTCTTCATAAAATTGATTTTCTGGACTCTACCAAAAATGATTCAAAATGTCATTTGGATCGGGACTGATGCTGAATAACCACTTTTTAAACCCTCACAGTGACCAAAATTGCCATTTTTACAGAGTTTTCGCTTACTCAAAAGCTACAGTTTTGACCAATTTCAGGCACAGAAATGACTTTAAACACACTTATTTTAGTTGAAAAAGTAATAATTCACATCTTTATTTTTTTTTATAATTTATAATTTTTATATAAATATTATATAATTATTCATCACAAAATTTCATCAATATTGACAATCTTTGAACGTTCGACTGGTCTGGGGTCATCGTTTTTCATCATAAAATTGATTTTTTTGGACTCTACCAAAAATGATTCAAAATGTCATTTGGATCGGGCCTCATGTTGAATAACCACTTTTTAAACCCTCACAGTGACCAAAATTGCCATTTTTACAGAGTTTTGCTTCCTCAGAAGCTTCAATGTTGACCAATTTCAGGCACAGAAATGACTTTAAACAAACATATTTTAGTTGAAAAAGTAATAATTCACACCCAACAGTAATTTAAAGTCAAAAGATTAAATGTTAAAAATTTCATCAATATTGACCATTTTTTGAACGTTTGACTGGTCCGGGGTAATTTTTCTTCATAAAATTGATTTTTTGGACTCTACCAAAACTGATTCAAAATGTCATTTGGATCGGGCCTCATGTTGAATAACCACTTTTTAAACCCTCACAGGGACCAAAATTGCCATTTTTACAGAGTTTTCGCTTACTCAAAAGCTTCAATTTTGACCAATTTCAGGCACAGAAATGACTTTAAACACACTTATTTTAGTTGAAAAAGTAATAATTCACATCCAACAATCATTTAAAGTCAAAAGATTAAATGTTAAAATTTCATCAATATTGACCATTTTTTGAAAGTACAACAGGTCTGGGGTCATCGTTTTTCATCATAAAATAGATTTTTTGGACTCTACCAAAAATGATTCAAAAAGTCAGTTGGATTGGGCCTCATGTTGAATAACCACTTTTAAACCCTCACAGTGACCAAAATTGCCATTTTTACAAAGTTTTCGCTTACTCAAAAGCTTCAATTTTGACCAATTTCAGGCACAGAAATGACTTTAAACACACTTATTTTAGTTGAAAAAGTAATAATTCACATCCAACAGTAATTTATTGTCAAAAGATTAAATGTTAACATTTCATTAATATATATATATATTTTTTTTTCTTTATTTTTTTATATATATATTTTTTTTCTTTCCACTTTTTTTAGTTGAAAAAGTAATAATTCACATCTTTATTTTTTTTCATAATTTATAATTTTTATATAAATATTATATATTTATTCATCACAAAATTTCATCAATATTGACAATTTTTTGAACGTTCGACTGGTCTGGGGTCATTGTTTTTCATCACAAAATTGATTTTTTTGGGACTCTACCAAAAATGATTCAAAATGTCATTTGGATCGGGCCTCATGTTGAATAACCACTTTTTAAACCCTCACAGTGACCAAAATTGCCATTTTTACTGAGTTTTGCTTACTCAGAAGCTTCAATTTTTACCAATTTCAAGCACAGAAATGACTTTAAACAAACATATTTTAGTTGAAAAAGTAATTATTCACATCCAACAGTCATTAAAAGTAAAAAGATTAAATGTTAAAATTTCATCAATATTGACCATTTTTTGAAAGTTCGACTGGTCCGGGGTCATCATTTTTCATCATAAAATTGATTTGTTGGACTCTACCAAAAATGATTCAAAATGTCATTTGGATCGGGCCTCATGTTGAATAACCACTTTTTAAACCCTCACAGTGACCAAAATTGCCATTTTTACAGAGTTTTGCTTCCTCAGAAGCTTCAATGTTGACCAATTTCAGGCACAGAAATGACTTTAAACAAACATATTTTAGTTGAAAAAGTAATAATTCACACCCAACAGTAATTTAAAGTCAAAAGATTAAATGTTAAAAATTTCATCAATATTGACCATTTTTTGAACGTTTGACTGGTCCGGGGTAATTTTTCTTCATAAAATTGATTTTTTGGACTCTACCAAAACTGATTCAAAATGTCATTTGGATCGGGCCTCATGTTGAATAACCACTTTTTAAACCCTCACAGGGACCAAAATTGCCATTTTTACAGAGTTTTCGCTTACTCAAAAGCTTCAATTTTGACCAATTTCAGGCACAGAAATGACTTTAAACACACTTATTTTAGTTGAAAAAGTAATAATTCACATCCAACAATCATTTAAAGTCAAAAGATTAAATGTTAAAATTTCATCAATATTGACCATTTTTTGAAAGTACAACAGGTCTGGGGTCATCGTTTTTCATCATAAAATAGATTTTTTGGACTCTACCAAAAATGATTCAAAAAGTCAGTTGGATTGGGCCTCATGTTGAATAACCACTTTTAAACCCTCACAGTGACCAAAATTGCCATTTTTACAAAGTTTTCGCTTACTCAAAAGCTTCAATTTTGACCAATTTCAGGCACAGAAATGACTTTAAACACACTTATTTTAGTTGAAAAAGTAATAATTCACATCCAACAGTAATTTATTGTCAAAAGATTAAATGTTAACATTTCATTAATATATATATATATTTTTTTTTCTTTATTTTTTTATATATATATTTTTTTTCTTTCCACTTTTTTTAGTTGAAAAAGTAATAATTCACATCTTTATTTTTTTTCATAATTTATAATTTTTATATAAATATTATATATTTATTCATCACAAAATTTCATCAATATTGACAATTTTTTGAACGTTCGACTGGTCTGGGGTCATTGTTTTTCATCACAAAATTGATTTTTTTGGGACTCTACCAAAAATGATTCAAAATGTCATTTGGATCGGGCCTCATGTTGAATAACCACTTTTTAAACCCTCACAGTGACCAAAATTGCCATTTTTACTGAGTTTTGCTTACTCAGAAGCTTCAATTTTTACCAATTTCAAGCACAGAAATGACTTTAAACAAACATATTTTAGTTGAAAAAGTAATTATTCACATCCAACAGTCATTAAAAGTAAAAAGATTAAATGTTAAAATTTCATCAATATTGACCATTTTTTGAAAGTTCGACTGGTCCGGGGTCATCATTTTTCATCATAAAATTGATTTGTTGGACTCTACCAAAAATGATTCAAAATGTCATTTGGATCGGGCCTCATGTTGAATAACCACATTTTAAACCCTCACAGTGACCAAAAAAAGCCATTTTTACAGAGTTTTGCTTACTCAGAAGCTTCAATTTTGACCAATTTCAGGCACAGAAATGACTTTAAACACACATATTTTAGTTGAAAAAGTAATAATTCACTTCCAACAGTCATTTAAAGTCAAAAGATTAAATGTTAAAATTTCATCAATATTGACCATGTTTTGAAAGTTCAACAGGTCAGGGTCATCGTTTTTCATCATAAAATAGATTTTTGGGACTCTACCAAAAATGATTCAAAAAGTCAGTTGGATTGGGCCTCATATTGAATAACCACTTTTTAAACCCTCACAGTGACCAAAATTGCCATTTTTACTGAGTTTTGCTTACTCAGAAGCTTCAATTTTTACCAATTTCAGGCACAGAAATGACTTTAAACAAACATATTTTAGTTGAAAAAGTAATTATTCACATCCAACAGTCATTTAAAGTCAAAAGATTAAATGTTAAAATTTCATCAATATTGACCACTTTTTTGAACGTTCGAAAGGTCCGGGGTCATCGTTTTTTTATTGATTTTTTGGACTCTACCAAAAATGATTCAAAATGTCATTTGGATCGGGTCTAATGTTTAATAACCACTTTTTAAACCCTCACAGTGACCGAAATTATCATTTTTACAGAGTTTTGCTTACTCAGAAGCTTCAATTTTGACCAATTTCAGGCACAGAAATGACTTTAAACACACTTATTTTAGTTGAAAAAGTAATAATTCACATCTTTATTTTTTTTTTATAATTTATAATTTTTATATAAATATTATATATTTATTCATCACAAAATTTCATCAATATTGACAATTTTTTGAACGTTCGACTGGTCTGGGGTCATCGTTTTTCATCATAAAATTGATTTTTTTTGGACTCTACCAAAAATGATTCAAAATGTCATTTGGATCGGGCCTCATGTTGAATAACCACTTTTTAAACCCTCACAGTGACCAAAATTGCCATTTTTACAGAGTTTTGCTTCCTCAGAAGCTTCAATTTTGACCAATTTCAGGCACAGAAATGACTTTAAACAAACATATTTTAGTTGAAAAAGTAATTATTCACATCCAACAGTCATTTAAAGTAAAAAGATTAAATGTTAAAATTTCATCAATATTGACCATTTTTTGAAAGTTCGACTGGTCCGGGGTCATCATTTTTCATCATAAAATTGATTTGTTGGACTCTACCAAAAATGATTCAAAATGTCATTTGGATCGGGCCTCATGTTGAATAACCACATTTTAAACCCTCACAGTGACCAAAATTGCCATTTTTACAGAGTTTTGCTTACTCAGAAGCTTCAATTTTGACCAATTTCAGGCACAGAAATGACTTTAAACACACATATTTTAGTTGAAAAAGTAATAATTCACTTCCAACAGTCATTTAAAGTCAAAAGATTAAATGTTAAAATTTCATCAATATTGACCATTTTTTGAAAGTTCAACAGGTCAGGGTCATCGTTTTTCATCATAAAATAGATTTTTGGGACTCTACCAAAAATGATTCAAAAAGTCAGTTGGATCGGTTCTCATGTTGAATAACCACTTTTTAAACCCTCACAGTGACCAAAGCTGCCATTTTTACAGAGTTTTCGCTTACTCAAAAGCTTCAATTTTGACCAATTTCAGGCACAGAAATGACTTTAAACACACTTATTTTAGTTGAAAAAGTAATAATTCACATCCAACAGTAATTTAATGTCAAAAGATTAAATGTTAACATTTCATTAATATATATATATATATATTTATTTTATTTTTTTATTTTTTTTATATATTTTGTTTTTTTTTCTTTCCACTTTTTTTAGTTGAAAAAGTAATAATTCACATCTTTATTTTTTTTATAATTTATAATTTTTATATAAATATTATATATTTATTCATCACAAAATTTCATCAATATTGACAATTTTTTGAACGTTCAACTGGTCTGGGGTCATTGTTTTTCATCACAAAATTGATTTTTTTGGGACTCTACCAAAAATGATTCAAAATGTCATTTGGATCGGGCCTCATGTTGAATAACCACTTTTTAAACCCTCACAGTGACCAAAATTGCCATTTTTACTGAGTTTTGCTTACTCAGAAGCTTCAATTTTTACCAATTTCAGGCACAGAAATGACTTTAAACAAACATATTTTAGTTGAAAAAGTAATTATTCACATCCAACAGTCATTTAAAGTCAAAAGATTAAATGTTAAAATTTCATCAATATTGACCATTTTTTTAAAGTTCGACTGGTCCAGGGTCATCATTTTTCATCATAAAATAGATTTTTTGGACTCTACCAAAAATGATTCAAAATGTCATTTGGATCGGTTCTCATGTTGAATAACCACTTTTTAAACCCTCACAGTGACCAAAGCTGCCATTTTTACAGAGTTTTCGCTTACTCAAAAGCTTCAATTTTGACCAATTTCAGGCACAGAAATGACTTTAAACACACTTATTTTAGTTGAAAAAGTAATAATTCACAGTCAACAGTCATTTAAAGTCAAAAGATTACATGTTAAAATTTCATCAATATTGACCACTTTTTTGAACGTTCGAAAGGTCCGGGGTCATCGTTTTTTTATTGATTTTTTGGACTCTACCAAAAATGATTCAAAATGTCATTTTGATCGGGTCTCATGTTTAATAACCACTTTTTAAACCCTCACAGTGACCGAAATTATCATTTTTACAGAGTTTTGCTTACTCAGAAGCTTCAATTTTGACCAATTTCAGGCACAGAAATGACTTTAAACACACTTATTTTAGTTGAAAAAGTAATAATTCACATCCAACAGTAATTTAAAGTCAAAAGATTAAATGTTAAAAATGTCATCAATATTGACCATTTTTTGAACGTTTGACTGGTCCGGGGTAATTTTTCTTCATAAAATTGATTTTCTGGACTCTACCAAAAATGATTCAAAATGTCATTTGGATCGGGACTGATGCTGAATAACCACTTTTTAAACCCTCACAGTGACCAAAATTGCCATTTTTACAGAGTTTTCGCTTACTCAAAAGCTACAGTTTTGACCAATTTCAGGCACAGAAATGACTTTAAACACACTTATTTTAGTTGAAAAAGTAATAATTCACATCTTTATTTTTTTTTATAATTTATAATTTTTATATAAATATTATATAATTATTCATCACAAAATTTCATCAATATTGACAATCTTTGAACGTTCGACTGGTCTGGGGTCATCGTTTTTCATCATAAAATTGATTTTTTTGGACTCTACCAAAAATGATTCAAAATGTCATTTGGATCGGGCCTCATGTTGAATAACCACTTTTTAAACCCTCACAGTGACCAAAATTGCCATTTTTACAGAGTTTTGCTTCCTCAGAAGCTTCAATGTTGACCAATTTCAGGCACAGAAATGACTTTAAACAAACATATTTTAGTTGAAAAAGTAATAATTCACACCCAACAGTAATTTAAAGTCAAAAGATTAAATGTTAAAAATTTCATCAATATTGACCATTTTTTGAACGTTTGACTGGTCCGGGGTAATTTTTCTTCATAAAATTGATTTTTTGGACTCTACCAAAACTGATTCAAAATGTCATTTGGATCGGGCCTCATGTTGAATAACCACTTTTTAAACCCTCACAGGGACCAAAATTGCCATTTTTACAGAGTTTTCGCTTACTCAAAAGCTTCAATTTTGACCAATTTCAGGCACAGAAATGACTTTAAACACACTTATTTTAGTTGAAAAAGTAATAATTCACATCCAACAATCATTTAAAGTCAAAAGATTAAATGTTAAAATTTCATCAATATTGACCATTTTTTGAAAGTACAACAGGTCTGGGGTCATCGTTTTTCATCATAAAATAGATTTTTTGGACTCTACCAAAAATGATTCAAAAAGTCAGTTGGATTGGGCCTCATGTTGAATAACCACTTTTAAACCCTCACAGTGACCAAAATTGCCATTTTTACAAAGTTTTCGCTTACTCAAAAGCTTCAATTTTGACCAATTTCAGGCACAGAAATGACTTTAAACACACTTATTTTAGTTGAAAAAGTAATAATTCACATCCAACAGTAATTTATTGTCAAAAGATTAAATGTTAACATTTCATTAATATATATATATATATTTTTTTCTTTATTTTTTTATATATATATTTTTTTTCTTTCCACTTTTTTTAGTTGAAAAAGTAATAATTCACATCTTTATTTTTTTTCATAATTTATAATTTTTATATAAATATTATATATTTATTCATCACAAAATTTCATCAATATTGACAATTTTTTGAACGTTCGACTGGTCTGGGGTCATTGTTTTTCATCACAAAATTGATTTTTTTGGGACTCTACCAAAAATGATTCAAAATGTCATTTGGATCGGGCCTCATGTTGAATAACCACTTTTTAAACCCTCACAGTGACCAAAATTGCCATTTTTACTGAGTTTTGCTTACTCAGAAGCTTCAATTTTTACCAATTTCAAGCACAGAAATGACTTTAAACAAACATATTTTAGTTGAAAAAGTAATTATTCACAGTCATTAAAAGTAAAAAGATTAAATGTTAAAATTTCATCAATATTGACCATTTTTTGAAAGTTCGACTGGTCCGGGGTCATCATTTTTCATCATAAAATTGATTTGTTGGACTCTACCAAAAATGATTCAAAATGTCATTTGGATCGGGCCTCATGTTGAATAACCACATTTTAAACCCTCACAGTGACCAAAAAAAGCCATTTTTACAGAGTTTTGCTTACTCAGAAGCTTCAATTTTGACCAATTTCAGGCACAGAAATGACTTTAAACACACATATTTTAGTTGAAAAAGTAATAATTCACTTCCAACAGTCATTTAAAGTCAAAAGATTAAATGTTAAAATTTCATCAATATTGACCATGTTTTGAAAGTTCAACAGGTCAGGGTCATCGTTTTTCATCATAAAATAGATTTTTGGGACTCTACCAAAAATGATTCAAAAAGTCAGTTGGATTGGGCCTCATATTGAATAACCACTTTTTAAACCCTCACAGTGACCAAAATTGCCATTTTTACTGAGTTTTGCTTACTCAGAAGCTTCAATTTTTACCAATTTCAGGCACAGAAATGACTTTAAACAAACATATTTTAGTTGAAAAAGTAATTATTCACATCCAACAGTCATTTAAAGTCAAAAGATTAAATGTTAAAATTTCATCAATATTGACCACTTTTTTGAACGTTCGAAAGGTCCGGGGTCATCGTTTTTTTATTGATTTTTTGGACTCTACCAAAAATGATTCAAAATGTCATTTGGATCGGGTCTCATGTTTAATAACCACTTTTTAAACCCTCACAGTGACCGAAATTATCATTTTTACAGAGTTTTGCTTACTCAGAAGCTTCGATTTTGACCAATTTCAGGCACAGAAATGACTTTAAACACACTTATTTTAGTTGAAAAAGTAATAATTCACATCTTTATTTTTTTTTTATAATTTATAATTTTTATATAAATATTATATATTTATTCATCACAAAATTTCATCAATATTGACAATTTTTTGAACGTTCGACTGGTCTGGGGTCATCGTTTTTCATCATAAAATTGATTTTTTTTGGACTCTACCAAAAATGATTCAAAATGTCATTTGGATCGGGCCTCATGTTGAATAACCACTTTTTAAACCCTCACAGTGACCAAAATTGCCATTTTTACAGAGTTTTGCTTCCTCAGAAGCTTCAATTTTGACCAATTTCAGGCACAGAAATGACTTTAAACAAACATATTTTAGTTGAAAAAGTAATTATTCACATCCAACAGTCATTTAAAGTAAAAAGATTAAATGTTAAAATTTCATCAATATTGACCATTTTTTGAAAGTTCGACTGGTCCGGGGTCATCATTTTTCATCATAAAATTGATTTGTTGGACTCTACCAAAAATGATTCAAAATGTCATTTGGATCGGGCCTCATGTTGAATAACCACATTTTAAACCCTCACAGTGACCAAAATTGCCATTTTTACAGAGTTTTGCTTACTCAGAAGCTTCAATTTTGACCAATTTCAGGCACAGAAATGACTTTAAACACACATATTTTAGTTGAAAAAGTAATAATTCACTTCCAACAGTCATTTAAAGTCAAAAGATTAAATGTTAAAATTTCATCAATATTGACCATTTTTTTAAAGTTCAACAGGTCAGGGTCATCGTTTTTCATCATAAAATAGATTTTTGGGACTCTACCAAAAATGATTCAAAAAGTCAGTTGGATTGGGCCTCATGTTGAATAACCACTTTTTAAACACTCACAGTGACCAAAATTGCCATCTTTACAGAGTTTTGCTTACTCAGAAGCTTCAATTTTGACCAATTTCAGGCACAGAAATGACTTTAAACACACATATTTTAGTTGAAAAAGTAATAATTCACACCCAAAAGTAATTTAAAGTCAAAAGATTAAATGTTAAAAATTTCATTAATATTGACCATTTTTTGAACGTTTGACTGGTCCGGGGTAATTTTTCTTCATAAAATTGATTTTTTGGACTCTACCAAAACTGATTCAAAATGTCATTTGGATCGGGCCTCATGTTGAATAACCACTTTTTAAACCCTCACAGGGACCAAAATTGCCATTTTTACAGAGTTTTCGCTTACTCAAAAGCTTCAATTTTGACCAATTTCAGGCACAGAAATGACTTTAAACACACTTATTTTAGTTGAAAAAGTAATAATTCACATCCAACAATCATTTAAAGTCAAAAGATTAAATGTTAAAATTTCATCGATATTGACCATTTTTTGAAAGTACAACAGGTCTGGGGTCATCGTTTTTCATCATAAAATAGATTTTTTGGACTCTACCAAAAATGATTCAAAAATTCAGTTGGATTGGGCCACATGTTGAATAACCACTTTTAAACCCTCACAGTGACCAAAATTGCCATTTTTACAAAGTTTTCGCTTACTCAAAAGCTTCAATTTTGACCAATTTCAGGCACAGAAATGACTTTAAACACACTTATTTTAGTTGAAAAAGTAATAATTCACATCCAACAGTAATTTAATGTCAAAAGATTAAATGTTAACATTTCATTAATATATATATATATATTTTTTTTTTATTTTTTTTATATATATATTTTTTTTTTCTTTCCACTTTTTTAGTTGAAAAAGTAATAATTCACATCTTTATTTTTTTATAATTTATAATTTTTATATAAATATTATATATTTATTCATCACAAAATTTCATCAATATTGACAATTTTTTGAACGTTCGACTGGTCTGGGGTCATTGTTTTTCATCACAAAATTGATTTTTTTGGGACTCTACCAAAAATGATTCAAAATGTCATTTGGATCGGGCCTCATGTTGAATAACCACTTTTTAAACCCTCACAGTGACCAAAATTGCCATTTTTACTGAGTTTTGCTTACTCAGAAGCTTCAATTTTTACCAATTTCAGGCACAGAAATGACTTTAAACAAACATATTTTAGTTGAAAAAGTAATTATTCACATCCAACAGTCATTTAAAGTCAAAAGATTAAATGTTAAAATTTCATCAATATTGACCATTTTTGGAAAGTTCGACTGGTCCGGGGTCATCATTTTTCATCATAAAATTGATTTGTTGGACTCTACCAAAAATGATTCAAAATGTCATTTGGATCGGGCCTCATGTTGAATAACCACTTTTTAAACCCTCACAGGGACCAAAATTGCAATTTTTACAGAGTTTTGCTTACTCAGAAGCTTCAATTTTGACCAATTTCAGGCACAGAAATGACTTTAAACACACATATTTTAGTTGAAAAAGTAATAATTCACTTCCAACAGTCATTTAAAGTCAAAAGATTAAATGTTAAAATTTCATCAATATTGACCATGTTTTGAAAGTTCAACAGGTCAGGGTCATCGTTTTTCATCATAAAATAGATTTTTGGGACTCTACCAAAAATGATTCAAAAAGTCAGTTGGATTGGGCCTCATGTTGAATAACCACTTTTTAAACACTCACAGTGACCAAAATTGCCATCTTTACAGAGTTTTGCTTACTCAGAAGCTTCAATTTTGACCAATTTCAGGCACAGAAATGACTTTAAACACACATATTTTAGTTGAAAAAGTAATAATTCACACCCAAAAGTAATTTAAAGTCAAAAGATTAAATGTTAAAAATTTCATTAATATTGACCATTTTTTGAACGTTTTACTGGTCCGGGGTAATTTTTCTTCATAAAATTGATTTTTTGGACTCTACCAAAAATGATTCAAAATGTCATTTGGCTCGGGCCTCATGTTGAATAACCACTTTTTAAACCCTCACAGGGACAAAAATTGCCATTTTTACAGAGTTTTCGCTTACTCAAAAGCTTCAATTTTGACCAATTTCAGGCACAGAAATGACTTTAAACACACTTATTTTAGTTGAAAAAGTAATAATTCACATCCAACAATCATTTAAAGTCAAAAGATTAAATGTTACAATTTCATCGATATTGACCATTTTTTGAAAGTACAACAGGTCTGGGGTCATCGTTTTTCATCATAAAATAGATTTTTTGGACTCTACCAAAAATGATTCAAAAAGTCAGTTGGATTGGGCCTCATGTTGAATAACCACTTTTTAAACCCTCACAGTGACCAAAATTGCCATTTTTACAAAGTTTTCGCTTACTCAAAAGCTTCAATTTTGACCAATTTCAGGCACAGAAATGACTTTAAACACACTTATTTTAGTTGAAAAAGTAATAATTCACATCCAACAGTAATTTAATGTCAAAAGATTAAATGTTAACATTTCATTAATATATATATATATTTATTTTTTTTTCTTTATTTTTTTTATATATTTTGTTTTTTTTTCTTTCCACTTTTTTTAGTTGAAAAAGTAATAATTCACATCTTTATTTTTTTTATAATTTATAATTTTTATATAAATATTATATATTTATTCATCACAAAATTTCATCAATATTGACAATTTTTTGAACGTTCGACTGGTCTGGGGTCATTGTTTTTCATCACAAAATTGATTTTTTTGGGACTCTACCAAAAATGATTCAAAATGTCATTTGGATCGGGCCTCATGTTGAATAACCACTTTTTAAACCCTCACAGTGACCAAAATTGCCATTTTTACTGAGTTTTGCTTACTCAGAAGCTTCAATTTTTACCAATTTCAGGCACAGAAATGACTTTAAACAAACATATTTTAGTTGAAAAAGTAATTATTCACATCCAACAGTCATTTAAAGTCAAAAGATTAAATGTTAAAATTTCATCAATATTGACCACTTTTTTGAACGTTCGAAAGGTCCGGGGTCATCGTTTTTTTATTGATTTTTTGGACTCTACCAAAAATGATTCAAAATGTCATTTGGATCGGGTCTCATGTTTAATAACCACTTTTTAAACCCTCACAGTGACCGAAATTATCATTTTTACAGAGTTTTGCTTACTCAGAAGCTTCAATTTTGACCAATTTCAGGCACAGAAATGACTTTAAACACACTTATTTTAGTTGAAAAAGTAATAATTCACATCTTTATTTTTTTTTTATAATTTATAATTTTTATATAAATATTATATATTTATTCATCACAAAATTTCATCAATATTGACAATTTTTTGAACGTTCGACTGGTCTGGGGTCATCGTTTTTCATCATAAAATAGATTTTTTTTGGACTCTACCAAAAATGATTCAAAATGTCATTTGGATCGGGCCTCATGTTGAAGAACCACTTTTTAAACCCTCACAGTGACCAAAATTGCCATTTTTACAGAGTTTTGCTTCCTCAGAAGCTTCAATTTTGACCAATTTCAGGCACAGAAATGACTTTAAACAAACATATTTTAGTTGAAAAAGTAATTATTCACATCCAACAGTCATTTAAAGTAAAAAGATTAAATGTTAAAATTTCATCAATATTGACCATTTTTTGAAAGTTCGACTGGTCCGGGGTCATCATTTTTCATCATAAAATTGATTTGTTGGACTCTACCAAAAATGATTCAAAATGTCATTTGGATCGGGCCTCATGTTGAATAACCACATTTTAAACCCTCACAGTGACCAAAATTGCCATTTTTACAGAGTTTTGCTTACTCAGAAGCTTCAATTTTGACCAATTTCAGGCACAGAAATGACTTTAAACACACATATTTTAGTTGAAAAAGTAATAATTCACTTCCAACAGTCATTTAAAGTCAAAAGATTAAATGTTAAAATTTCATCAATATTGACCATTTTTTGAAAGTTCAACAGGTCAGGGTCATCGTTTTTCATCATAAAATAGAGTTTTTGGGACTCTACCAAAAATGATTCAAAAAGTCAGTTGGATTGGGCCTCATGTTGAATAACCACTTTTTAAACACTCACAGTGACCAAAATTGCCATCTTTACAGAGTTTTGCTTACTCAGAAGCTTCAATTTTGACCAATTTCAGGCACAGAAATGACTTTAAACACACATATTTTAGTTGAAAAAGTAATAATTCACACCCAAAAGTAATTTAAAGTCAAAAGATTAAATGTTAAAAATTTCATTAATATTGACCATTTTTTGAACGTTTGACTGGTCCGGGGTAATTTTTCTTCATAAAATTGATTTTTTGGACTCTACCAAAACTGATTCAAAATGTCATTTGGATCGGGCCTCATGTTGAATAACCACTTTTTAAACCCTCACAGGGACCAAAATTGCCATTTTTACAGAGTTTTCGCTTACTCAAAAGCTTCAATTTTGACCAATTTCAGGCACAGAAATGACTTTAAACACACTTATTTTAGTTGAAAAAGTAATAATTCACATCCAACAATCATTTAAAGTCAAAAGATTAAATGTTAAAATTTCATCGATATTGACCATTTTTTGAAAGTACAACAGGGTTGGGGTCATCGTTTTTCATCATAAAATAGATTTTTTGGACTCTACCAAAAATGATTCAAAAATTCAGTTGGATTGGGCCTCATGTTGAATAACCACTTTTAAACCCTCACAGTGACCAAAATTGCCATTTTTACAAAGTTTTCGCTTACTCAAAAGCTTCAATTTTGACCAATTTCAGGCACAGAAATGACTTTAAACACACTTATTTTAGTTGAAAAAGTAATAATTCACATCCAACAGTAATTTAATGTCAAAAGATTAAATGTTAACATTTCATTAATATATATATATATATTTTTTTCTTTATTTTTTTTATATATATATTTTTTTTTTCTTTCCACTTTTTTAGTTGAAAAAGTAATAATTCACATCTTTATTTTTTTTATAATTTATAATTTTTATATAAATATTATATATTTATTCATCACAAAATTTCATCAATATTGACAATTTTTTGAACGTTCGACTGGTCTGGGGTCATTGTTTTTCATCACAAAATTGATTTTTTTGGGACTCTACCGAAAAATGTTTCAAAATGTCATTTGGATCGGGCCTCATGTTGAATAACCACTTTTTAAATCCTCACAGTGACCAAAATTGCCATTTTTACTGAGTTTTGCTTACTCAGAAGCTTCAATTTTTACCAATTTCAGGCACAGAAATGACTTTAAACAAACATATTTTAGTTGAAAAAGTAATTATTCACATCCAACAGTCATTTAAAGTCAAAAGATTAAATGTTAAAATTTCATCAATATTGACCACTTTTTTGAACGTTCGAAAGGTCCGGGGTCATCGTTTTTTTATTGATTTTTTGGACTCTACCAAAAATGATTCAAAATGTCATTTGGATCGGGTCTCATGTTTAATAACCACTTTTTAAACCCTCACAGTGACCGAAATTATCATTTTTAAAGAGTTTTGCTTACTCAGAAGCTTCAATTTTGACCAATTTCAGGCACAGAAATGACTTTAAACACACCTATTTTAGTTGAAAAAGTAATAATTCACATCTTTATTTTTTTTTTATAATTTATAATTTTTATATAAATATTATATATTTATTCATCACAAAATTTCATCAATATTGACAATTTTTTGAACGTTCGACTGGTCTGGGGTCATCGTTTTTCATCATAAAATAGATTTTTTTTGGACTCTACCAAAAATGATTCAAAATGTCATTTGGATCGGGCCTCATGTTGAAGAACCACTTTTTAAACCCTCACAGTGACCAAAATTGCCATTTTTACAGAGTTTTGCTTCCTCAGAAGCTTCAATTTTGACCAATTTCAGGCACAGAAATGACTTTAAACAAACATATTTTAGTTGAAAAAGTAATTATTCACATCCAACAGTCATTTAAAGTAAAAAGATTAAATGTTAAAATTTCATCAATATTGACCATTTTTTGAAAGTTCGACTGGTCCGGGGTCATCATTTTTCATCATAAAATTGATTTGTTGGACTCTACCAAAAATGATTCAAAATGTCATTTGGATCGGGCCTCATGTTGAATAACCACATTTTAAACCCTCACAGTGACCAAAATTGCCATTTTTACAGAGTTTTGCTTACTCAGAAGCTTCAATTTTGACCAATTTCAGGCACAGAAATGACTTTAAACACACATATTTTAGTTGAAAAAGTAATAATTCACTTCCAACAGTCATTTAAAGTCAAAAGATTAAATGTTAAAATTTCATCAATATTGACCATTTTTTGAAAGTTCAACAGGTCAGGGTCATCGTTTTTCATCATAAAATAGAGTTTTTGGGACTCTACCAAAAATGATTCAAAAAGTCAGTTGGATTGGGCCTCATGTTGAATAACCACTTTTTAAACACTCACAGTGACCAAAATTGCCATCTTTACAGAGTTTTGCTTACTCAGAAGCTTCAATTTTGACCAATTTCAGGCACAGAAATGACTTTAAACACACATATTTTAGTTGAAAAAGTAATAATTCACACCCAAAAGTAATTTAAAGTCAAAAGATTAAATGTTAAAAATTTCATTAATATTGACCATTTTTTGAACGTTTGACTGGTCCGGGGTAATTTTTCTTCATAAAATTGATTTTTTGGACTCTACCAAAACTGATTCAAAATGTCATTTGGATCGGGCCTCATGTTGAATAACCACTTTTTAAACCCTCACAGGGACCAAAATTGCCATTTTTACAGAGTTTTCGCTTACTCAAAAGCTTCAATTTTGACCAATTTCAGGCACAGAAATGACTTTAAACACACTTATTTTAGTTGAAAAAGTAATAATTCACATCCAACAATCATTTAAAGTCAAAAGATTAAATGTTAAAATTTCATCGATATTGACCATTTTTTGAAAGTACAACAGGTCTGGGGTCATCGTTTTTCATCATAAAATAGATTTTTTGGACTCTACCAAAAATGATTCAAAAATTCAGTTGGATTGGGCCTCATGTTGAATAACCACTTTTAAACCCTCACAGTGACCAAAATTGCCATTTTTACAAAGTTTTCGCTTACTCAAAAGCTTCAATTTTGACCAATTTCAGGCACAGAAATGACTTTAAACACACTTATTTTAGTTGAAAAAGTAATAATTCACATCCAACAGTAATTTAATGTCAAAAGATTAAATGTTAACATTTCATTAATATATATATATATATTTTTTTCTTTATTTTTTTTATATATATATTTTTTTTTTCTTTCCACTTTTTTAGTTGAAAAAGTAATAATTCACATCTTTATTTTTTTTATAATTTATAATTTTTATATAAATATTATATATTTATTCATCACAAAATTTCATCAATATTGACAATTTTTTGAACGTTCGACTGGTCTGGGGTCATTGTTTTTCATCACAAAATTGATTTTTTTGGGACTCTACCAAAAAATGTTTCAAAATGTCTTTTGGATCGGGCCTCATGTTGAATAACCACTTTTTAAATCCTCACAGTGACCAAAATTGCCATTTTTACTGAGTTTTGCTTACTCAGAAGCTTCAATTTTTACCAATTTCAGGCACAGAAATGACTTTAAACAAACATATTTTAGTTGAAAAAGTAATTATTCACATCCAACAGTCATTTAAAGTCAAAAGATTAAATGTTAAAATTTCATCAATATTGACCACTTTTTTGAACGTTCGAAAGGTCCGGGGTCATCGTTTTTTTATTGATTTTTTGGACTCTACCAAAAATGATTCAAAATGTCATTTGGATCGGGTCTCATGTTTAATAACCACTTTTTAAACCCTCACAGTGACCGAAATTATCATTTTTAAAGAGTTTTGCTTACTCAGAAGCTTCAATTTTGACCAATTTCAGGCACAGAAATGACTTTAAACACACCTATTTTAGTTGAAAAAGTAATAATTCACATCTTTATTTTTTTTTTATAATTTATAATTTTTATATAAATATTATATATTTATTCATCACAAAATTTCATCAATATTGACAATTTTTTGAACGTTCGACTGGTCTGGGGTCATCGTTTTTCATCATAAAATAGATTTTTTTTGGACTCTACCAAAAATGATTCAAAATGTCATTTGGATCGGGCCTCATGTTGAAGAACCACTTTTTAAACCCTCACAGTGACCAAAATTGCCATTTTTACAGAGTTTTGCTTCCTCAGAAGCTTCAATTTTGACCAATTTCAGGCACAGAAATGACTTTAAACAAACATATTTTAGTTGAAAAAGTAATTATTCACATCCAACAGTCATTTAAAGTAAAAAGATTAAATGTTAAAATTTCATCAATATTGAACATTTTTTGAAAGTTCGACTGGTCCGGGGTCATCATTTTTCATCATAAAATTGATTTGTTGGACTCTACCAAAAATGATTCAAAATGTCATTTGGATCGGGCCTCATGTTGAATAACCACATTTTAAACCCTCACAGTGACCAAAATTGCCATTTTTACAGAGTTTTGCTTACTCAGAAGCTTCAATTTTGACCAATTTCAGGCACAGAAATGACTTTAAACACACATATTTTAGTTGAAAAAGTAATAATTCACTTCCAACAGTCATTTAAAGTCAAAAGATTAAATGTTAAAATTTCATCAATATTGACCATTTTTTGAAAGTTCAACAGGTCAGGGTCATCGTTTTTCATCATAAAATAGATTTTTGGGACTCTACCAAAAATGATTCAAAAAGTCAGTTGGATTGGGCCTCATGTTGAATAACCACTTTTTAAACACTCACAGTGACCAAAATTGCCATCTTTACAGAGTTTTGCTTACTCAGAAGCTTCAATTTTGACCAATTTCAGGCACAGAAATGACTTTAAACACACATATTTTAGTTGAAAAAGTAATATTTCACACCCAAAAGTAATTTAAAGTCAAAAGATTAAATGTTAAAAATGTCATTAATATTGACCATTTTTTGAACGTTTGACTGGTCCGGGGTAATTTTTCTTCATAAAATTGATTTTTTGGACTCTACCAAAACTGATTCAAAATGTCATTTGGATCGGGCCTCATGTTGAATAACCACTTTTTAAACCCTCACAGGGACCAAAATTGCCATTTTTACAGAGTTTTCGCTTACTCAAAAGCTTCAATTTTGACCAATTTCAGGCACAGAAATGACTTTAAACACACTTATTTTAGTTGAAAAAGTAATAATTCACATCCAACAATCATTTAAAGTCAAAAGATTAAATGTTAAAATTTCATCGATATTGACCATTTTTTGAAAGTACAACAGGTCTGGGGTCATCGTTTTTCATCATAAAATAGATTTTTTGGACTCTACCAAAAATGATTCAAAAATTCAGTTGGATTGGGCCTCATGTTGAATAACCACTTTTAAACCCTCACAGTGACCAAAATTGCCATTTTTACAAAGTTTTCGCTTACTCAAAAGCTTCAATTTTGACCAATTTCAGGCACAGAAATGACTTTAAACACACTTATTTTAGTTGAAAAAGTAATAATTCACATCCAACAGTAATTTAATGTCAAAAGATTAAATGTTAACATTTCATTAATATATATATATATTTTTTTTTCTTTATTTTTTTTATATATATATCTTTTTTTTCCACTTTTTTAGTTGAAAAAGTAATAATTCACATCTTTATTTTTTTTATAATTTATAATTTTTATATAAATATTATATATTTATTCATCACAAAATTTCATCAATATTGACAATTTTTTGAACGTTCGACTGGTCTGGGGTCATTGTTTTTCATCACAAAATTGATTTTTTTTGGGACTCTACCAAAAATGATTCAAAATGTCATTTGGATCGGGCCTCATGTTGAATAACCACATTTTAAACCCTCACAGTGACCAAAATTGCCATTTTTACTGAGTTTTGCTTACTCAGAAGCTTCAATTTTTACCAATTTCAGGCACAGAAATGACTTTAAACAAACATATTTTAGTTGAAAAAGTAATTATTCACATCCAACAGTCATTTAAAGTCAAAAGATTAAATGTTAAAATTTCATCAATATTGACCATTTTTGGAAAGTTCGACTGGTCCGGGGTCATCATTTTTCATCATAAAATTGATTTGTTGGACTCTACCAAAAATGATTCAAAATGTCATTTGGATCGGGCCTCATGTTGAATAGCCACTTTTTAAACCCTCACAGGGACCAAAATTGCCATTTTTACAGAGTTTTGCTTACTCAGAAGCTTCAATTTTGACCAATTTCAGGCACAGAAATGACTTTAAACACACATATTTTAGTTGAAAAAGTAATAATTCACTTCCAACAGTCATTTAAAGTCAAAAGATTAAATGTTAAAATTTCATCAATATTGACCATGTTTTGAAAGTTCAACAGGTCAGGGTCATCGTTTTTCATCATAAAACAGATTTTTTGGACTCTACCAAAAATGATTCAAAAAGTCAGTTGGATTGGGCCTCATGTTGAATAACCACTTTTTAAACACTCACAGTGACCAAAATTGCCATCTTTACAGAGTTTTGCTTACTCAGAAGCTTCAATTTTGACCAATTTCAGGCACAGAAATGACTTTAAACACACATATTTTAGTTGAAAAAGTAATAATTCACACCCAAAAGTAATTTAAAGTCAAAAGATTAAATGTTAAAAATTTCATTAATATTGACCATTTTTTGAACGTTTGACTGGTCCGGGGTAATTTTTCTTCATAAAATTGATTTTTTGGACTCTACCAAAACTGATTCAAAATGTCATTTGGATCGGGCCTCATGTTGAATAACCACTTTTTAAACCCTCACAGGGACCAAAATTGCCATTTTTACAGAGTTTTCGCTTACTCAAAAGCTTCAATTTTGACCAATTTCAGGCACAGAAATGACTTTAAACACACTTATTTTAGTTGAAAAAGTAATAATTCACATCCAACAATCATTTAAAGTCAAAAGATTAAATGTTAAAATTTCATCGATATTGACCATTTTTTGAAAGTACAACAGGTCTGGGGTCATCGTTTTTCATCATAAAATAGATTTTTTGGACTCTACCAAAAATGATTCAAAAATTCAGTTGGATTGGGCCTCATGTTGAATAACCACTTTTAAACCCTCACAGTGACCAAAATTGCCATTTTTACAAAGTTTTCGCTTACTCAAAAGCTTCAATTTTGACCAATTTCAGGCACAGAAATGACTTTAAACACACTTATTTTAGTTGAAAAAGTAATAATTCACATCCAACAGTAATTTAATGTCAAAAGATTAAATGTTAACATTTCATTAATATATATATATTTTTTTTTCTTTATTTTTTTTATATATATATTTTTTTTTTTTTTCCACTTTTTTAGTTGAAAAAGTAATAATTCACATCTTTATTTTTTTTATAATTTATAATTTTTATATAAATATTATATATTTATTCATCACAAAATTTCATCAATATTGACAATTTTTTGAACGTTCGACTGGTCTGGGGTCATTGTTTTTCATCACAAAATTGATTTTTTTGGGACTCTACCAAAAATGATTCAAAATGTCATTTGGATCGAGCCTCATGTTGAATAACCACTTTTTAAACCCTCACAGTGACCAAAATTGCCATTTTTACTGAGTTTTGCTTACTCAGAAGCTTCAATTTTTACCAATTTCAGGCACAGAAATGACTTTAAACAAACATATTTTAGTTGAAAAAGTAATTATTCACATCCAACAGTCATTTAAAGTCAAAAGATTAAATGTTAAAATTTCATCAATATTGACCATTTTTGGAAAGTTCGACTGGTCCGGGGTCATCATTTTTCATCATAAAATTGATTTGTTGGACTCTACCAAAAATGATTCAAAATGTCATTTGGATCGGGCCTCATGTTGAATAACCACTTTTTAAACCCTCACAGGGACCAAAATTGCCATTTTTACAGAGTTTTGCTTACTCAGAAGCTTCAATTTTGACCAATTTCAGGCACAGAAATGACTTTAAACACACATATTTTAGTTGAAAAAGTAATAATTCACTTCCAACAGTCATTTAAAGTCAAAAGATTAAATGTTAAAATTTCATCAATATTGACCATGTTTTGAAAGTTCAACAGCTCAGGGTCATCGTTTTTCATCATAAAATAGATTTTTGGGACTCTACCAAAAATGATTCAAAAAGTCAGTTGGATTGGGCCTCATGTTGAATAACCACTTTTTAAACACTCACAGTGACCAAAATTGCAATCTTTACAGAGTTTTGCTTACTCAGAAGCTTCAATTTTGACCAATTTCAGGCACAGAAATGACTTTAAACACACTTATTTTAGTTGAAAAAGTAATAATTCACATCTTTATTTTTTTTTTATAATTTATAATTTTTATATAAATATTATATATTTATTCATCACAAAATTTCATCAATATTGACAATTTTTTGAACGTTCGACTGGTCTGGGGTCATCGTTTTTCATCATAAAATTGATTTTTTTTGGACTCTACCAAAAATGATTCAAAATGTCATTTGGATCGGGCCTCATGTTGAAGAACCACTTTTTAAACCCTCACAGTGACCAAAATTGCCATTTTTACAGAGTTTTGCTTACTCAGAAGCTTCAATTTTGACCAATTTCAGGCACAGAAATGACTTTAAACACACATATTTTAGTTGAAAAAGTAATAATTCACTTCCAACAGTCATTTAAAGTCAAAAGATTAAATGTTAAAATTTCATCAATATTGACCATTTTTTGAAAGTTCAACAGGTCAGGGTCATCGTTTTTCATCATAAAATAGATTTTTGGGACTCTACCAAAAATGATTCAAAAAGTCAGTTGGATTGGGCCTCATGTTGAATAACCACTTTTTAAACACTCACAGTGACCAAAATTGCCATCTTTACAGAGTTTTGCTTACTCAGAAGCTTCAATTTTGACCAATTTCAGGCACAGAAATGACTTTAAACACACATATTTTAGTTGAAAAAGTAATAATTCACACCCAAAAGTAATTTAAAGTCAAAAGATTAAATGTTAAAAATTTCATTAATATTGACCATTTTTTGAACGTTTGACTGGTCCGGGGTAATTTTTCTTCATAAAATAGATTTTTTGGACTCTACCAAAACTGATTCAAAATGTCATTTGGATCGGGCCTCATGTTGAATAACCACTTTTTAAACCCTCACAGGGACCAAAATTGCCATTTTTACAGAGTTTTCGCTTACTCAAAAGCTTCAATTTTGACCAATTTCAGGCACAGAAATGACTTTAAACACACTTATTTTAGTTGAAAAAGTAATAATTCACATCCAACAATCATTTAAAGTCAAAAGATTAAATGTTAAAATTTCATCGATATTGACCATTTTTTGAAAGTACAACAGGTCTGGGGTCATCGTTTTTCATCATAAAATAGATTTTTTGGACTCTACCAAAAATGATTCAAAAATTCAGTTGGATTGGGCCTCATGTTGAATAACCACTTTTAAACCCTCACAGTGACCAAAATTGCCATTTTTACAAAGTTTTCGCTTACTCAAAAGCTTCAATTTTGACCAATTTCAGGCACAGAAATGACTTTAAACACACTTATTTTAGTTGAAAAAGTAATAATTCACATCCAACAGTAATTTAATGTCAAAAGATTAAATGTTAACATTTCATTAATATATATATATATTTTTTTTTCTTTATTTTTTTTATATATATATATTTTTTTCCACTTTTTTAGTTGAAAAAGTAATAATTCACATCTTTATTTTTTTTATAATTTATAATTTTTATATAAATATTATATATTTATTCATCACAAAATTTCATCAATATTGACAATTTTTTGAACGTTCGACTGGTCTGGGGTCATTGTTTTTCATCACAAAATTGATTTTTTTGGGACTCTACCAAAAATGATTCAAAATGTCATTTGGATCGGGCCTCATGTTGAATAACCACTTTTTAAACCCTCACAGTGACCAAAATTGCCATTTTTACTGAGTTTTGCTTACTCAGAAGCTTCAATTTTTACCAATTTCAGGCACAGAAATGACTTTAAACAAACATATTTTAGTTGAAAAAGTAATTATTCACATCCAACAGTCATTTAAAGTCAAAAGATTAAATGTTAAAATTTCATCAATATTGACCATTTTTGGAAAGTTCGACTGGTCCGAGGTCATCATTTTTCATCATAAAATTGATTTGTTGGACTCTACCAAAAATGATTCAAAATGTCATTTGGATCGGGCCTCATGTTGAATAACCACTTTTTAAACCCTCACAGGGACCAAAATTGCCATTTTTACAGAGTTTTGCTTACTCAGAAGCTTCAATTTTGACCAATTTCAGGCACAGAAATGACTTTAAACACACATATTTTAGTTGAAAAAGTAATAATTCACTTCCAACAGTCATTTAAAGTCAAAAGATTAAATGTTAAAATTTCATCAATATTGACCATGTTTTGAAAGTTCAACAGGTCAGGGTCATCGTTTTTCATCATAAAACAGATTTTTGGGACTCTACCAAAAATGATTCAAAAAGTCAGTTGGATTGGGCCTCATGTTGAATAACCACTTTTTAAACACTCACAGTGACCAAAATTGCCATCTTTACAGAGTTTTGCTTACTCAGAAGCTTCAATTTTGACCAATTTCAGGCACAGAAATGACTTTAAACACACATATTTTAGTTGAAAAAGTAATAATTCACACCCAACAGTAATTTAAAGTCAAAAGATTAAATGTTAAAAATTTCATCAATATTGACCATTTTTTGAACGTTTGACTGGTCCGGGGTAATTTTTCTTCATAAAATTGATTTTTTGGACTCTACCAAAAATGATTCAAAATGTCATTTGGATCGGGCCTCATGTTGAATAACCACATTTTAAACCCTCACAGTGACCAAAATTGCCATTTTTACAGAGTTTTGCTTACTCAGAAGCTTCAATTTTGACCAATTTCAGGCACAGAAATGACTTTAAACACACATATTTTAGTTGAAAAAGTAATAATTCACTTCCAACAGTCATTTAAAGTCAAAAGATTAAATGTTAAAATTTCATCAATATTGACCATTTTTTTAAAGTTCAACAGGTCAGGGTCATCGTTTTTCATCATAAAATAGATTTTTGGGACTCTACCAAAAATGATTCAAAAAGTCAGTTGGATTGCGCCTCATGTTGAATAACCACTTTTTAAACACTCACAGTGACCAAAATTGCCATCTTTACAGAGTTTTGCTTACTCAGAAGCTTCAATTTTGACCAATTTCAGGCACAGAAATGACTTTAAACACACATATTTTAGTTGAAAAAGTAATAATTCACACCCAACAGTAATTTAAAGTCAAAAGATTAAATGTTAAAAATTTCATCAATATTGACCATTTTTTGAACGTTTGACTGGTCCGGGGTAATTTTTCTTCATAAAATTGATTTTTTGGACTCTACCAAAAATGATTCAAAATGTCATTTGGATCGGGCCTCATGTTGAATAACCACATTTTAAACCCTCACAGTGACCAAAATTGCAATTTTTACAGAGTTTTGCTTACTCAGAAGCTTCAATTTTGACCAATTTCAGGCACAGAAATGACTTTAAACACACATATTTTAGTTGAAAAAGTAATAATTCACTTCCAACAGTCATTTAAAGTCAAAAGATTAAATGTTAAAATTTCATCAATATTGACCATTTTTTTAAAGTTCAACAGGTCAGGGTCATCGTTTTTCATCATAAAATAGATTTTTGGGACTCTACCAAAAATGATTCAAAAAGTCAGTTGGATTGCGCCTCATGTTGAATAACCACTTTTTAAACACTCACAGTGACCAAAATTGCCATCTTTACAGAGTTTTGCTTACTCAGAAGCTTCAATTTTGACCAATTTCAGGCACAGAAATGACTTTAAACACACATATTTTAGTTGAAAAAGTAATAATTCACACCCAAAAGTAATTTAAAGTCAAAAGATTAAATGTTAAAAATTTCATTAATATTGACCATTTTTTGAACGTTTGACTGGTCCGGGGTAATTTTTCTTCATAAAATTGATTTTTTGGACTCTACCAAAACTGATTCAAAATGTCATTTGGATCGGGCCTCATGTTGAATAACCACTTTTTAAACCCTCACAGGGACCAAAATTGCCATTTTTACAGAGTTTTCGCTTACTCAAAAGCTTCAATTTTGACCAATTTCAGGCACAGAAATGACTTTAAACACACTTATTTTAGTTGAAAAAGTAATAATTCACATCCAACAATCATTTAAAGTCAAAAGATTAAATGTTAAAATTTCATCGATATTGACCATTTTTTGAAAGTACAACAGGTCTGGGGTCATCGTTTTTCATCATAAAATAGATTTTTTGGACTCTACCAAAAATTATTCAAAAATTCAGTTGGATTGGGCCTCATGTTGAATAACCACTTTTAAACCCTCACAGTGACCAAAATTGCCATTTTTACAAAGTTTTCGCTTACTCAAAAGCTTCAATTTTGACCAATTTCAGGCACAGAAATGACTTTCAACACACTTATTTTAGTTGAAAAAGTAATAATTCACATCCAACAGTAATTTAATGTCAAAAGATTAAATGTTAACATTTCATTAATATATATATATATTTTTTTTTCTTTATTTTTTTTATATATATTTTATTTTTTTTCTTTCCACTTTTTTAGTTGAAAAAGTAATAATTCACATCTTTATTTTTTTATAATTTATAATTTTTATATAAATATTATATATTTATTCATCACAAAATTTCATCAATATTGACAATTTTTTGAACGTTCGACTGGTCTGGGGTCATTGTTTTTCATCACAAAATTGATTTTTTTGGGACTCTACCAAAAATGATTCAAAATGTCATTTGGATCGAGCCTCATGTTGAATAACCACTTTTTAAACCCTCACAGTGACCAAAATTGCCATTTTTACTGAGTTTTGCTTACTCAGAAGCTTCAATTTTTACCAATTTCAGGCACAGAAATGACTTTAAACAAACATATTTTAGTTGAAAAAGTAATTATTCACATCCAACAGTCATTTAAAGTCAAAAGATTAAATGTTAAAATTTCATCAATATTGACCATTTTTGGAAAGTTCGACTGGTCCGGGGTCATCATTTTTCATCATAAAATTGATTTGTTGGACTCTACCAAAAATGATTCAAAATGTCATTTGGATCGGGCCTCATGTTGAATAACCACTTTTTAAACCCTCACAGGGACCAAAATTGCCATTTTTACAGAGTTTTGCTTACTCAGAAGCTTCAATTTTGACCAATTTCAGGCACAGAAATGACTTTAAACACACATATTTTAGTTGAAAAAGTAATAATTCACTTCCAACAGTCATTTAAAGTCAAAAGATTAAATGTTAAAATTTCATCAATATTGACCATGTTTTGAAAGTTCAACAGGTCAGGGTCATCGTTTTTCATCATAAAATAGATTTTTGGGACTCTACCAAAAATGATTCAAAAAGTCAGTTGGATTGGGCCTCATGTTGAATAACCACTTTTTAAACACTCACAGTGACCAAAATTGCCATCTTTACAGAGTTTTGCTTACTCAGAAGCTTCAATTTTGACCAATTTCAGGCACAGAAATGACTTTAAACACACATATTTTAGTTGAAAAAGTAATAATTCACACCCAACAGTAATTTAAAGTCAAAAGATTAAATGTTAAAAATTTCATCAATATTGACCATTTTTTGAACGTTTGACTGGTCCGGGGTAATTTTTCTTCATAAAATTGATTTTTTGGACTCTACCAAAAATGATTCAAAATGTCATTTGGCTCGGGCCTCATGTTGAATAACCACTTTTTAAACCCTCACAGGGACCAAAATTGCCATTTTTACAGAGTTTTCGCTTACTCAAAAGCTTCAATTTTGACCAATTTCAGGCAAAGAAATGACTTAAACACACTTATTTTAGTTGAAAAAGTAATAATTCACATCCAACAATCATTTAAAGTCAAAAGATTAAATGTTACAATTTCATCGATATTGACCATTTTTTGAAAGTACAACAGGTCTGGGGTCATCGTTTTTCATCATAAAATAGATTTTTTGGACTCTACCAAAAATGATTCAAAAAGTCAGTTGGATTGGGCCTCATGTTGAATAACCACTTTTTAAACCCTCACAGTGACCAAAATTGCCATTTTTACAAAGTTTTCGCTTACTCAAAAGCTTTAATTTTGACCAATTTCAGGCACAGAAATGACTTTAAACACACTTATTTTAGTTGAAAAAGTAATAATTCACATCCAACAGTAATTTAATGTCAAAAGATTAAATGTTAACATTTCATTAATATATATATATATTTATTTATTTTTCTTTATTTTTTTTATATATTTTGTTTTTTTTTCTTTCCACTTTTTTTAGTTGAAAAAGTAATAATTCACATCTTTATTTTTTTTATAATTTATAATTTTTATATAAATATTATATATTTATTCATCACAAAATTTCATCAATATTGACAATTTTTTGAACGTTCGACTGGTCTGGGGTCATTGTTTTTCATCACAAAATTGATTTTTTTGGGACTCTACCAAAAATGATTCAAAATGTCATTTGGATCGAGCCTCATGTTGAATAACCACTTTTTAAACCCTCACAGTGACCAAAATTGCCATTTTTACTGAGTTTTGCTTACTCAGAAGCTTCAATTTTTACCAATTTCAGGCACAGAAATGACTTTAAACAAACATATTTTAGTTGAAAAAGTAATTATTCACATCCAACAGTCATTTAAAGTCAAAAGATTAAATGTTAAAATTTCATCAATATTGACCATTTTTGGAAAGTTCGACTGGTCCGGGGTCATCATTTTTCATCATAAAATTGATTTGTTGGACTCTACCAAAAATGATTCAAAATGTCATTTGGATCGGGCCTCATGTTGAATAACCACTTTTTAAACCCTCACAGGGACCAAAATTGCCATTTTTACAGAGTTTTGCTTACTCAGAAGCTTCAATTTTGACCAATTTCAGGCACAGAAATGACTTTAAACACACATATTTTAGTTGAAAAAGTAATAATTCACTTCCAACAGTCATTTAAAGTCAAAAGATTAAATGTTAAAATTTCATCAATATTGACCATGTTTTGAAAGTTCAACAGCTCAGGGTCATCGTTTTTCATCATAAAATAGATTTTTGGGACTCTACCAAAAATGATTCAAAAAGTCAGTTGGATTGGGCCTCATGTTGAATAACCACTTTTTAAACACTCACAGTGACCAAAATTGCAATCTTTACAGAGTTTTGCTTACTCAGAAGCTTCAATTTTGACCAATTTCAGGCACAGAAATGACTTTAAACACACTTATTTTAGTTGAAAAAGTAATAATTCACATCTTTATTTTTTTTTTATAATTTATAATTTTTATATAAATATTATATATTTATTCATCACAAAATTTCATCAATATTGACAATTTTTTGAACGTTCGACTGGTCTGGGGTCATCGTTTTTCATCATAAAATTGATTTTTTTTGGACTCTACCAAAAATGATTCAAAATGTCATTTGGATCGGGCCTCATGTTGAAGAACCACTTTTTAAACCCTCACAGTGACCAAAATTGCCATTTTTACAGAGTTTTGCTTACTCAGAAGCTTCAATTTTGACCAATTTCAGGCACAGAAATGACTTTAAACACACATATTTTAGTTGAAAAAGTAATAATTCACTTCCAACAGTCATTTAAAGTCAAAAGATTAAATGTTAAAATTTCATCAATATTGACCATTTTTTGAAAGTTCAACAGGTCAGGGTCATCGTTTTTCATCATAAAATAGATTTTTGGGACTCTACCAAAAATGATTCAAAAAGTCAGTTGGATTGGGCCTCATGTTGAATAACCACTTTTTAAACACTCACAGTGACCAAAATTGCCATCTTTACAGAGTTTTGCTTACTCAGAAGCTTCAATTTTGACCAATTTCAGGCACAGAAATGACTTTAAACACACATATTTTAGTTGAAAAAGTAATAATTCACACCCAAAAGTAATTTAAAGTCAAAAGATTAAATGTTAAAAATTTCATTAATATTGACCATTTTTTGAACGTTTGACTGGTCCGGGGTAATTTTTCTTCATAAAATAGATTTTTTGGACTCTACCAAAACTGATTCAAAATGTCATTTGGATCGGGCCTCATGTTGAATAACCACTTTTTAAACCCTCACAGGGACCAAAATTGCCATTTTTACAGAGTTTTCGCTTACTCAAAAGCTTCAATTTTGACCAATTTCAGGCACAGAAATGACTTTAAACACACTTATTTTAGTTGAAAAAGTAATAATTCACATCCAACAATCATTTAAAGTCAAAAGATTAAATGTTAAAATTTCATCGATATTGACCATTTTTTGAAAGTACAACAGGTCTGGGGTCATCGTTTTTCATCATAAAATAGATTTTTTGGACTCTACCAAAAATGATTCAAAAATTCAGTTGGATTGGGCCTCATGTTGAATAACCACTTTTAAACCCTCACAGTGACCAAAATTGCCATTTTTACAAAGTTTTCGCTTACTCAAAAGCTTCAATTTTGACCAATTTCAGGCACAGAAATGACTTTAAACACACTTATTTTAGTTGAAAAAGTAATAATTCACATCCAACAGTAATTTAATGTCAAAAGATTAAATGTTAACATTTCATTAATATATATATATATTTTTTTTTCTTTATTTTTTTTATATATATATATTTTTTTCCACTTTTTTAGTTGAAAAAGTAATAATTCACATCTTTATTTTTTTTATAATTTATAATTTTTATATAAATATTATATATTTATTCATCACAAAATTTCATCAATATTGACAATTTTTTGAACGTTCGACTGGTCTGGGGTCATTGTTTTTCATCACAAAATTGATTTTTTTGGGACTCTACCAAAAATGATTCAAAATGTCATTTGGATCGGGCCTCATGTTGAATAACCACTTTTTAAACCCTCACAGTGACCAAAATTGCCATTTTTACTGAGTTTTGCTTACTCAGAAGCTTCAATTTTTACCAATTTCAGGCACAGAAATGACTTTAAACAAACATATTTTAGTTGAAAAAGTAATTATTCACATCCAACAGTCATTTAAAGTCAAAAGATTAAATGTTAAAATTTCATCAATATTGACCATTTTTGGAAAGTTCGACTGGTCCGAGGTCATCATTTTTCATCATAAAATTGATTTGTTGGACTCTACCAAAAATGATTCAAAATGTCATTTGGATCGGGCCTCATGTTGAATAACCACTTTTTAAACCCTCACAGGGACCAAAATTGCCATTTTTACAGAGTTTTGCTTACTCAGAAGCTTCAATTTTGACCAATTTCAGGCACAGAAATGACTTTAAACACACATATTTTAGTTGAAAAAGTAATAATTCACTTCCAACAGTCATTTAAAGTCAAAAGATTAAATGTTAAAATTTCATCAATATTGACCATGTTTTGAAAGTTCAACAGGTCAGGGTCATCGTTTTTCATCATAAAACAGATTTTTGGGACTCTACCAAAAATGATTCAAAAAGTCAGTTGGATTGGGCCTCATGTTGAATAACCACTTTTTAAACACTCACAGTGACCAAAATTGCCATCTTTACAGAGTTTTGCTTACTCAGAAGCTTCAATTTTGACCAATTTCAGGCACAGAAATGACTTTAAACACACATATTTTAGTTGAAAAAGTAATAATTCACACCCAACAGTAATTTAAAGTCAAAAGATTAAATGTTAAAAATTTCATCAATATTGACCATTTTTTGAACGTTTGACTGGTCCGGGGTAATTTTTCTTCATAAAATTGATTTTTTGGACTCTACCAAAAATGATTCAAAATGTCATTTGGATCGGGCCTCATGTTGAATAACCACATTTTAAACCCTCACAGTGACCAAAATTGCCATTTTTACAGAGTTTTGCTTACTCAGAAGCTTCAATTTTGACCAATTTCAGGCACAGAAATGACTTTAAACACACATATTTTAGTTGAAAAAGTAATAATTCACTTCCAACAGTCATTTAAAGTCAAAAGATTAAATGTTAAAATTTCATCAATATTGACCATTTTTTTAAAGTTCAACAGGTCAGGGTCATCGTTTTTCATCATAAAATAGATTTTTGGGACTCTACCAAAAATGATTCAAAAAGTCAGTTGGATTGCGCCTCATGTTGAATAACCACTTTTTAAACACTCACAGTGACCAAAATTGCCATCTTTACAGAGTTTTGCTTACTCAGAAGCTTCAATTTTGACCAATTTCAGGCACAGAAATGACTTTAAACACACATATTTTAGTTGAAAAAGTAATAATTCACACCCAAAAGTAATTTAAAGTCAAAAGATTAAATGTTAAAAATTTCATTAATATTGACCATTTTTTGAACGTTTGACTGGTCCGGGGTAATTTTTCTTCATAAAATTGATTTTTTGGACTCTACCAAAACTGATTCAAAATGTCATTTGGATCGGGCCTCATGTTGAATAACCACTTTTTAAACCCTCACAGGGACCAAAATTGCCATTTTTACAGAGTTTTCGCTTACTCAAAAGCTTCAATTTTGACCAATTTCAGGCACAGAAATGACTTTAAACACACTTATTTTAGTTGAAAAAGTAATAATTCACATCCAACAATCATTTAAAGTCAAAAGATTAAATGTTAAAATTTCATCGATATTGACCATTTTTTGAAAGTACAACAGGTCTGGGGTCATCGTTTTTCATCATAAAATAGATTTTTTGGACTCTACCAAAAATGATTCAAAAATTCAGTTGGATTGGGCCTCATGTTGAATAACCACTTTTAAACCCTCACAGTGACCAAAATTGCCATTTTTACAAAGTTTTCGCTTACTCAAAAGCTTCAATTTTGACCAATTTCAGGCACAGAAATGACTTTCAACACACTTATTTTAGTTGAAAAAGTAATAATTCACATCCAACAGTAATTTAATGTCAAAAGATTAAATGTTAACATTTCATTAATATATATATATATTTTTTTTTCTTTATTTTTTTTATATATATTTTATTTTTTTTCTTTCCACTTTTTTAGTTGAAAAAGTAATAATTCACATCTTTATTTTTTTATAATTTATAATTTTTATATAAATATTATATATTTATTCATCACAAAATTTCATCAATATTGACAATTTTTTGAACGTTCGACTGGTCTGGGGTCATTGTTTTTCATCACAAAATTGATTTTTTTGGGACTCTACCAAAAATGATTCAAAATGTCATTTGGATCGAGCCTCATGTTGAATAAC
Source organism: Lissotriton helveticus (assembly GCF_964261635.1). Lineage (NCBI taxonomy): Eukaryota > Metazoa > Chordata > Amphibia > Caudata > Salamandridae > Lissotriton > Lissotriton helveticus. The sequence continues at coordinate 1,499,921,331 of NC_136057.1, read as the reverse complement.
CACTTTTTAAACCCTCACAGTGACCAAAATTGCCATTTTTACTGAGTTTTGCTTACTCAGAAGCTTCAATTTTTACCAATTTCAGGCACAGAAATGACTTTAAACAAACATATTTTAGTTGAAAAAGTAATTATTCACATCCAACAGTCATTTAAAGTCAAAAGATTAAATGTTAAAATTTCATCAATATTGACCATTTTTGGAAAGTTCGACTGGTCCGGGGTCATCATTTTTCATCATAAAATTGATTTGTTGGACTCTACCAAAAATGATTCAAAATGTCATTTGGATCGGGCCTCATGTTGAATAACCACTTTTTAAACCCTCACAGGGACCAAAATTGCCATTTTTACAGAGTTTTGCTTACTCAGAAGCTTCAATTTTGACCAATTTCAGGCACAGAAATGACTTTAAACACACATATTTTAGTTGAAAAAGTAATAATTCACTTCCAACAGTCATTTAAAGTCAAAAGATTAAATGTTAAAATTTCATCAATATTGACCATGTTTTGAAAGTTCAACAGGTCAGGGTCATCGTTTTTCATCATAAAATAGATTTTTGGGACTCTACCAAAAATGATTCAAAAAGTCAGTTGGATTGGGCCTCATGTTGAATAACCACTTTTTAAACACTCACAGTGACCAAAATTGCCATCTTTACAGAGTTTTGCTTACTCAGAAGCTTCAATTTTGACCAATTTCAGGCACAGAAATGACTTTAAACACACATATTTTAGTTGAAAAAGTAATAATTCACACCCAACAGTAATTTAAAGTCAAAAGATTAAATGTTAAAAATTTCATCAATATTGACCATTTTTTGAACGTTTGACTGGTCCGGGGTAATTTTTCTTCATAAAATTGATTTTTTGGACTCTACCAAAAATGATTCAAAATGTCATTTGGCTCGGGCCTCATGTTGAATAACCACTTTTTAAACCCTCACAGGGACCAAAATTGCCATTTTTACAGAGTTTTCGCTTACTCAAAAGCTTCAATTTTGACCAATTTCAGGCAAAGAAATGACTTTAAACACACTTATTTTAGTTGAAAAAGTAATAATTCACATCCAACAATCATTTAAAGTCAAAAGATTAAATGTTACAATTTCATCGATATTGACCATTTTTTGAAAGTACAACAGGTCTGGGGTCATCGTTTTTCATCATAAAATAGATTTTTTGGACTCTACCAAAAATGATTCAAAAAGTCAGTTGGATTGGGCCTCATGTTGAATAACCACTTTTTAAACCCTCACAGTGACCAAAATTGCCATTTTTACAAAGTTTTCGCTTACTCAAAAGCTTTAATTTTGACCAATTTCAGGCACAGAAATGACTTTAAACACACTTATTTTAGTTGAAAAAGTAATAATTCACATCCAACAGTAATTTAATGTCAAAAGATTAAATGTTAACATTTCATTAATATATATATATATTTATTTTTTTTCTTTATTTTTTTTATATATTTTGTTTTTTTTTCTTTCCACTTTTTTTAGTTGAAAAAGTAATAATTCACATCTTTATTTTTTTTATAATTTATAATTTTTATATAAATATTATATATTTATTCATCACAAAATTTCATCAATATTGACAATTTTTTGAACGTTCGACTGGTCTGGGGTCATTGTTTTTCATCACAAAATTGATTTTTTTGGGACTCTACCAAAAATGATTCAAAATGTCATTTGGATCGGGCCTCATGTTGAATAACCACTTTTTAAACCCTCACAGTGACCAAAATTGCCATTTTTACTGAGTTTTGCTTACTCAGAAGCTTCAATTTTTACCAATTTCAGGCACAGAAATGACTTTAAACAAACATATTTTAGTTGAAAAAGTAATTATTCACATCCAACAGTCATTTAAAGTCAAAAGATTAAATGTTAAAATTTCATCAATATTGACCACTTTTTTGAACGTTCGAAAGGTCCGGGGTCATCGTTTTTTTATTGATTTTTTGGACTCTACCAAAAATGATTCAAAATGTCATTTGGATCGGGTCTCATGTTTAATAACCACTTTTTAAACCCTCACAGTGACCGAAATTATCATTTTTACAGAGTTTTGCTTACTCAGAAGCTTCAATTTTGACCAATTTCAGGCACAGAAATGACTTTAAACACACTTATTTTAGTTGAAAAAGTAATAATTCACATCTTTATTTTTTTTTTATAATTTATAATTTTTATATAAATATTATATATTTATTCATCACAAAATTTCATCAATATTGACAATTTTTTGAACGTTCGACTGGTCTGGTGTCATCGTTTTTCATCATAAAATTGATTTTTTTTGGACTCTACCAAAAATGATTCAAAATGTCATTTGGATCGGGCCTCATGTTGAATAACCACTTTTTAAACCTTCACAGTGACCAAAATTGCCATTTTTACAGAGTTTTGCTTCCTCAGAAGCTTCAATTGTGACCAATTTCAGGCACAGAAATGACTTTAAACAAACATATTTTAGTTGAAAAAGTAATTATTCACATCCAACAGTCATTTAAAGTAAAAAGATTAAATGTTAAAATTTCATCAATATTGACCATTTTTTGAAAGTTCGACTGGTCCGGGGTCATCATTTTTCATCATAAAATTGATTTGTTGGACTCTACCAAAAATGATTCAAAATGTCATTTGGATCGGGCCTCATGTTGAATAACCACATTTTAAACCCTCACAGTGACCAAAATTGCCATTTTTACAAAGTTTTGCTTACTCAGAAGCTTCAATTTTGACCAATTTCAGGCACAGAAATGACTTTAAACACACATATTTTAGTTGAAAAAGTAATAATTCACTTCCAACAGTCATTTAAAGTCAAAAGATTAAATGTTAAAATTTCATCAATATTGACCATTTTTTGAAAGTTCAACAGGTCAGGGTCATCGTTTTTCATCATAAAATAGATTTTTGGGACTCTACCAAAAATGATTCAAAAAGTCAGTTGATTTGGGCCTCATGTTGAATAACCACTTTTTAAACACTCACAGTGACCAAAATTGCCATCTTTACAGAGTTTTGCTTACTCAGAAGCTTCAATTTTGACCAATTTCAGGCACAGAAATGACTTTAAACACACATATTTTAGTTGAAAAAGTAATAATTCACACCCAAAAGTAATTTAAAGTCAAAAGATTAAATGTTAAAAATTTCATTAATATTGACCATTTTTTGAACGTTTGACTGGTCCGGGGTAATTTTTCTTCATAAAATTGATTTTTTGGACTCTACCAAAACTGATTCAAAATGTCATTTGGATCGGGCCTCATGTTGAATAACCACTTTTTAAACCCTCACAGGGACCAAAATTGCCATTTTTACTGAGTTTTGCTTACTCAGAAGCTTCAATTTTTACCAATTTCAGGCACAGAAATGACTTTAAACAAACATATTTTAGTTGAAAAAGTAATTATTCACATCCAACAGTCATTTAAAGTCAAAAGATTAAATGTTAAAATTTCATCAATATTGACCACTTTTTTGAACGTTCGAAAGGTCCGGGGTCATCGTTTTTTTATTGATTTTTTGGACTCTACCAAAAATGATTCAAAATGTCATTTGGATCGGGTCTCATGTTTAATAACCACTTTTTAAACCCTCACAGTGACCGAAATTATCATTTTTACAGAGTTTTGCTTACTCAGAAGCTTCAATTTTGACCAATTTCAGGCACAGAAATGACTTTAAACACACTTATTTTAGTTGAAAAAGTAATAATTCACATCTTTATTTTTTTTTTATAATTTATAATTTTTATATAAATATTATATATTTATTCATCACAAAATTTCATCAATATTGACAATTTTTTGAACGTTCGACTGGTCTGGTGTCATCGTTTTTCATCATAAAATTGATTTTTTTTGGACTCTACCAAAAATGATTCAAAATGTCATTTGGATCGGGCCTCATGTTGAATAACCACTTTTTAAACCCTCACAGTGACCAAAATTGCCATTTTTACAGAGTTTTGCTTCCTCAGAAGCTTCAATTGTGACCAATTTCAGGCACAGAAATGACTTTAAACAAACATATTTTAGTTGAAAAAGTAATTATTCACATCCAACAGTCATTTAAAGTAAAAAGATTAAATGTTAAAATTTCATCAATATTGACCATTTTTTGAAAGTTCGACTGGTCCGGGGTCATCATTTTTCATCATAAAATTGATTTGTTGGACTCTACCAAAAATGATTCAAAATGTCATTTGGATCGGGCCTCATGTTGAATAACCACATTTTAAACCCTCACAGTGACCAAAATTGCCATTTTTACAAAGTTTTGCTTACTCAGAAGCTTCAATTTTGACCAATTTCAGGCACAGAAATGACTTTAAACACACATATTTTAGTTGAAAAAGTAATAATTCACTTCCAACAGTCATTTAAAGTCAAAAGATTAAATGTTAAAATTTCATCAATATTGACCATTTTTTGAAAGTTCAACAGGTCAGGGTCATCGTTTTTCATCATAAAATAGATTTTTGGGACTCTACCAAAAATGATTCAAAAAGTCAGTTGGATTGGGCCTCATGTTGAATAACCACTTTTTAAACACTCACAGTGACCAAAATTGCCATCTTTACAGAGTTTTGCTTACTCAGAAGCTTCAATTTTGACCAATTTCAGGCACAGAAATGACTTTAAACACACATATTTTAGTTGAAAAAGTAATAATTCACACCCAAAAGTAATTTAAAGTCAAAAGATTAAATGTTAAAAATTTCATTAATATTGACCATTTTTTGAACGTTTGACTGGTCCGGGGTAATTTTTCTTCATAAAATTGATTTTTTGGACTCTACCAAAACTGATTCAAAATGTCATTTGGATCGGGCCTCATGTTGAATAACCACTTTTTAAACCCTCACAGGGACCAAAATTGCCATTTTTACAGAGTTTTCGCTTACTCAAAAGCTTCAATTTTGACCAATTTCAGGCACAGAAATGACTTTAAACAAACATATTTTAGTTGAAAAAGTAATTATTCACATCCAACAGTCATTTAAAGTAAAAAGATTAAATGTTAAAATTTCATCAATATTGACCATTTTTTGAAAGTTCGACTGGTCCGGGGTCATCATTTTTCATCATAAAATTGATTTGTTGGACTCTACCAAAAATGATTCAAAATGTCATTTGGATCGGGCCTCATGTTGAATAACCACATTTTAAACCCTCACAGTGACCAAAATTGCCATTTTTACAGAGTTTTGCTTACTCAGAAGCTTCAATTTTGACCAATTTCAGGCACAGAAATGACTTTAAACACACATATTTTAGTTGAAAAAGTAATAATTCACTTCCAACAGTCATTTAAAGTCAAAAGATTAAATGTTAAAATTTCATCAATATTGACCATTTTTTGAAAGTTCAACAGGTCAGGGTCATCGTTTTTCATCATAAAATAGATTTTTGGGACTCTACCAAAAATGATTCAAAAAGTCAGTTGGATTGGGCCTCATGTTGAATAACCACTTTTTAAACACTCACAGTGACCAAAATTGCCATCTTTACAGAGTTTTGCTTACTCAGAAGCTTCAATTTTGACCAATTTCAGGCACAGAAATGACTTTAAACACACATATTTTAGTTGAAAAAGTAATAATTCACACCCAAAAGTAATTTAAAGTCAAAAGATTAAATGTTAAAAATTTCATTAATATTGACAATTTTTTGAACGTTTGACTGGTCCGGGGTAATTTTTCTTCATAAAATTGATTTTTTGGACTCTACCAAAACTGATTCAAAATGTCATTTGGATCGGGCCTCATGTTGAATAACCACTTTTTAAACCCTCACAGTGACCAAAATTGCCATTTTTACAGAGTTTTGCTTCCTCAGAAGCTTCAATTGTGACCAATTTCAGGCACAGAAATGACTTTAAACAAACATATTTTAGTTGAAAAAGTAATTATTCACATCCAACAGTCATTTAAAGTAAAAAGATTAAATGTTAAAATTTCATCAATATTGACCATTTTTTGAAAGTTCGACTGGTCCGGGGTCATCATTTTTCATCATAAAATTGATTTGTTGGACTCTACCAAAAATGATTCAAAATGTCATTTGGATCGGGCCTCATGTTGAATAACCACATTTTAAACCCTCACAGTGACCAAAATTGCCATTTTTACAGAGTTTTGCTTACTCAGAAGCTTCAATTTTGACCAATTTCAGGCACAGAAATGACTTTAAACACACATATTTTAGTTGAAAAAGTAATAATTCACTTCCAACAGTCATTTAAAGTCAAAAGATTAAATGTTAAAATTTCATCAATATTGACCATTTTTTGAAAGTTCAACAGGTCAGGGTCATCGTTTTTCATCATAAAATAGATTTTTGGGACTCTACCAAAAATGATTCAAAAAGTCAGTTGGATTGGGCCTCATGTTGAATAACCACTTTTTAAACACTCACAGTGACCAAAATTGCCATCTTTACAGAGTTTTGCTTACTCAGAAGCTTCAATTTTGACCAATTTCAGGCACAGAAATGACTTTAAACACACATATTTTAGTTGAAAAAGTAATAATTCACACCCAAAAGTAATTTAAAGTCAAAAGATTAAATGTTAAAAATTTCATTAATATTGACCATTTTTTGAATGTTTGACTGGTCCGGGGTAATTTTTCTTCATAAAATTGATTTTTTGGACTCTACCAAAACTGATTCAAAATGTCATTTGGATCGGGCCTCATGTTGAATAACCACTTTTTAAACCCTCACAGGGACCAAAATTGCCATTTTTACAGAGTTTTCGCTTACTCAAAAGCTTCAATTTTGACCAATTTCAGGCACAGAAATGACTTTAAACAAACATATTTTAGTTGAAAAAGTAATTATTCACATCCAACAGTCATTTAAAGTAAAAAGATTAAATGTTAAAATTTCATCAATATTGACCATTTTTTGAAAGTTCGACTGGCCCGGGGTCATCATTTTTCATCATAAAATTGATTTGTTGGACTCTACCAAAAATGATTCAAAATGTCATTTGGATCGGGCCTCATGTTGAATAACCACATTTTAAACCCTCACAGTGACCAAAATTGCCATTTTTACAGAGTTTTGCTTACTCAGAAGCTTCAATTTTGACCAATTTCAGGCACAGAAATGACTTTAAACACACATATTTTAGTTGAAAAAGTAATAATTCACTTCCAACAGTCATTTAAAGTCAAAAGATTAAATGTTAAAATTTCATCAATATTGACCATTTTTTGAAAGTTCAACAGGTCAGGGTCATCGTTTTTCATCATAAAATAGATTTTTGGGACTCTACCAAAAATGATTCAAAAAGTCAGTTGGATTGGGCCTCATGTTGAATAACCACTTTTTAAACACTCACAGTGACCAAAATTGCCATCTTTACAGAGTTTTGCTTACTCAGAAGCTTCAATTTTGACCAATTTCAGGCACAGAAATGACTTTAAACACACATATTTTAGTTGAAAAAGTAATAATTCACACCCAAAAGTAATTTAAAGTCAAAAGATTAAATGTTAAAAATTTCATTAATATTGACCATTTTTTGAACGTTTGACTGGTCCGGGGTAATTTTTCTTCATAAAATTGATTTTTTGGACTCTACCAAAACTGATTCAAAATGTCATTTGGATCGGGCCTCATGTTGAATAACCACTTTTTAAACCCTCACAGGGACCAAAATTGCCATTTTTACAGAGTTTTCGCTTACTCAAAAGCTTCAATTTTGACCAATTTCAGGCACAGAAATGACTTTAAACACACTTATTTTAGTTGAAAAAGTAATAATTCACATCCAACAATCATTTAAAGTCAAAAGATTAAATGTTAAAATTTCATCGATATTGACCATTTTTTGAAAGTACAACAGGTCTGGGGTCATCGTTTTTCATCATAAAATAGATTTTTTGGACTCTACCAAAAATGATTCAAAAATTCAGTTGGATTGGGCCTCATGTTGAATAACCACTTTTAAACCCTCACAGTGACCAAAATTGACATTTTTACAAAGTTTTCGCTTACTCAAAAGCTTCAATTTTGACCAATTTCAGGCACAGAAATGACTTTAAACACACTTATTTTAGTTGAAAAAGTAATAATTCACATCCAACAGTAATTTAATGTCAAAAGATTAAATGTTAACATTTCATTAATATATATATATATTTTTTTTTCTTTATTTTTTTATATATATTATTTTTTTTTCTTTCCACTTTTTTAGTTGAAAAAGTAATAATTCACATCTTTATTTTTTTTATAATTTATAATTTTTATATAAATATTATATATTTATTCATCACAAAATTTCATCAATATTGACAATTTTTTGAACGTTCGACTGGTCTGGGGTCATTGTTTTTCATCACAAAATTGATTTTTTTGGGACTCTACCAAAAATGATTCAAAATGTCATTTGGATCGGGCCTCATGTTGAATAACCACTTTTTAAACCCTCACAGTGACCAAAATTGCCATTTTTACTGAGTTTTGCTTACTCAGAAGCTTCAATTTTTACCAATTTCAGGCACAGAAATGACTTTAAACAAACATATTTTAGTTGAAAAAGTAATTATTCACATCCAACAGTCATTTAAAGTCAAAAGATTAAATGTTAAAATTTCATCAATATTGACCATTTTTGGAAAGTTCGACTGGTCCGGGGTCATCATTTTTCATCATAAAATTGATTTGTTGGACTCTACCAAAAATGATTCAAAATGTCATTTGGATCGGGCCTCATGTTGAATAACCACTTTTTAAACCCTCACAGGGACCAAAATTGCCATTTTTACAGAGTTTTGCTTCAATTTTGACCAATTTCAGGCACAGAAATGACTTTAAACACACATATTTTAGTTGAAAAAGTAATAATTCACTTCCAACAGTCATTTAAAGTCAAAAGATTAAATGTTAAAATTTCATCAATATTGACCATGTTTTGAAAGTTCAACAGGTCAGGGTCATCGTTTTTCATCATAAAACAGATTTTTGGGACTCTACCAAAAATGATTCAAAAAGTCAGTTGGATTGGGCCTCATGTTGAATAACCACTTTTTAAACACTCACAGTGACCAAAATTGCCATCTTTACAGAGTTTTGCTTACTCAGAAGCTTCAATTTTGACCAATTTCAGGCACAGAAATGACTTTAAACAAACATATTTTAGTTGAAAAAGTAATTATTCACACCCAACAGTAATTTAAAGTCAAAAGATTAAATGTTAAAAATTTCATCAATATTGACCATTTTTTGAACGTTTGACTGGTCCGGGGTAATTTTTCTTCATAAAATTGATTTTTTGGACTCTACCAAAAATGATTCAAAATGTCATTTGGCTCGGGCCTCATGTTGAATAACCACTTTTTAAACCCTCACAGGGACCAAAATTGCCATTTTTACAGAGTTTTCGCTTACTCAAAAGCTTCAATTTTGACCAATTTCAGGCACAGAAATGACTTTAAACACACTTATTTTAGTTGAAAAAGTAATAATTCACATCCAACAATCATTTAAAGTCAAAAGATTAAATGTTACAATTTCATCGATATTGACCATTTTTTGAAAGTACAACAGGTCTGGGGTCATCGTTTTTCATCATAAAATAGATTTTTTGGACTCTACCAAAAATGATTCAAAAAGTCAGTTGGATTGGGCCTCATGTTGAATAACCACTTTTTAAACCCTCACAGTGACCAAAATTGCCATTTTTACAAAGTTTTCGCTTACTCAAAAGCTTCAATTTTGACCAATTTCAGGCACAGAAATGACTTTAAACACACTTATTTTAGTTGAAAAAGTAATAATTCACATCCAACAGTAATTTAATGTCAAAAGATTAAATGTTAACATTTCATTAATATATATATATATTTATTTTTTTTTCTTTATTTTTTTTATATATTTTGTTTTTTTTTCTTTCCACTTTTTTTAGTTGAAAAAGTAATAATTCACATCTTTATTTTTTTATAATTTATAATTTTTATATAAATATTATATATTTATTCATCACAAAATTTCATCAATATTGACAATTTTTTGAACGTTCGACTGGTCTGGGGTCATTGTTTTTCATCACAAAATTGATTTTTTTGGGACTCTACCAAAAATGATTCAAAATGTCATTTGGATCGGGCCTCATGTTGAATAACCACTTTTTAAACCCTCACAGTGACCAAAATTGCCATTTTTACTGAGTTTTGCTTACTCAGAAGCTTCAATTGTTACCAATTTCAGGCACAGAAATGACTTTAAACAAACATATTTTACTTGAAAAAGTAATTATTCACATCCAACAGTCATTTAAAGTCAAAAGATTAAATGTTAAAATTTCATCAATATTGACCATTTTTTTAAAGTTCGACTGGTCCAGGGTCATCATTTTTCATCATAAAATAGATTTTTTGGACTCTACCAAAAATGATTCAAAATGTCATTTGGATCGGGCCTCATGTTGAATAACCACATTTTAAACCCTCACAGTGACCAAAATTGCCATTTTTACAGAGTTTTGATTACTCAGAAGCTTCAATTTTGACCAATTTCAGGCACAGAAATGACTTTAAACACACATATTTTAGTTGAAAAAGTAAGAATTCACTTCCAACAGTCATTTAAAGTCAAAAGATTAAATGTTAAAATTTCATCAATATTGACCATTTTTTGAAAGTTCAACAGGTCAGGGTCATCGTTTTTCATCATAAAATAGATTTTTTGGACTCTACCAAAAATGATTCAAAAAGTCAGTTGGATCGGTTCTCATGTTGAATAACCACTTTTTAAACCCTCACAGTGACCAAAGCTGCCATTTTTACAGAGTTTTCGCTTACTCAAAAGCTTCAATTTTGACCAATTTCAGGCACAGAAATGACTTTAAACACACTTATTTTAGTTGAAAAAGTAATAATTCACATCCAACAGTAATTTAATGTCAAAAGATTAAATGTTAACATTTCATTAATATATATATATATATTTATTTATTTTTCTTTATTTTTTTTATATATTTTGTTTTTTTTTCTTTCCACTTTTTTTAGTTGAAAAAGTAATAATTCACATCTTTATTTTTTTTATAATTTATAATTTTTATATAAATATTATATATTTATTCATCACAAAATGTCATCAATATTGACAATTTTTTGAACGTTCAACTGGTCTGGGGTCATTGTTTTTCATCACAAATTTGATTTTTTTGGGACTCTACCAAAAATGATTCAAAATGTCATTTGGATCGGGCCTCATGTTGAATAACCACTTTTTAAACCCTCACAGTGACCAAAATTGCCATTTTTACTGAGTTTTGCTTACTCAGAAGCTTCAATTTTTACCAATTTCAGGCACAGAAATGACTTTAAACAAACATATTTTAGTTGAAAAAGTAATTATTCACATCCAACAGTCATTTAAAGTCAAAAGATTAAATGTTAAAATGTCATCAATATTGACCATTTTTTTAAAGTTCGACTGGTCCAGGGTCATCATTTTTCATCATAAAATAGATTTTTTGGACTCTACCAAAAATGATTCAAAATGTCATTTGGATCGGTTCTCATGTTGAATACCCACTTTTTAAACCCTCACAGTGACCAAAGCTGCCATTTTTACAGAGTTTTCGCTTACTCAAAAGCTTCAATTTTGACCAATTTCAGGCACAGAAATGACTTTAAACACACTTATTTTAGTTGAAAAAGTAATAATTCACAGTCAACAGTCATTTAAAGTCAAAAGATTAAATGTTAAAATTTCATCAATATTGATCACTTTTTTGAACGTTCGAAAGGTCCGGGGTCATCGTTTTTTTATTGATTTTTTGGACTCTACCAAAAATGATTCAAAATGTCATTTTGATCGGGTCTCATGTTTAATAACCACTTTTTAAACCCTCACAGTGACCGAAATTATCATTTTTACAGAGTTTTGCTTACTCAGAAGCTTCAATTTTGACCAATTTCAGGCACAGAAATGACTTTAAACACACTTATTTTAGTTGAAATAGTAATAATTCACATCCAACAGTAATTTAAAGTCAAAAGATTAAATGTTAAAAATGTCATCAATATTGACCATTTTTTGAACGTTTGACTGGTCCGGGGTAATTTTTCTTCATAAAATTGATTTTTTGGACTCTACCAAAAATGATTCAAAATGTCATTTGGATCGGGACTGATGCTGAATAACCACTTTTTAAACCCTCACAGTGACCAAAATTGCCATTTTTACAGAGTTTTCGCTTACTCAAAAGATACAGTTTTGACCAATTTCAGGCACAGAAATGACTTTAAACACACTTATTTTAGTTGAAAAAGTAATAATTCACATCTTTATTTTTTTTATAATTTATAATTTTTATATAAATATTATATATTTATTCATCACAAAATTTCATCAATATTGACAATCTTTGAACGTTCGACTTGTCTGGGGTCATCGTTTTTCATCATAAAATTGATTTTTTTTGGACTCTACCAAAAATGATTCAAAATGTCATTTGGATCGGGCCTCATGTTGAATAACCACTTTTTAAACCCTCACAGTGACCAAAATTGCCATTTTTACAGAGTTTTGCTTCCTCAGAAGCTTCAATGTTGACCAATTTCAGGCACAGAAATGACTTTAAACAAACATATTTTAGTTGAAAAAGTAATAATTCACACCCAACAGTAATTTAAAGTCAAAAGATTAAATGTTAAAAATTTCATCAATATTGACCATTTTTTGAACGTTTGACTGGTCCGGGGTAATTTTTCTTCATAAAATTGATTTTTTGGACTCTACCAAAACTGATTCAAAATGTCATTTGGATCGGGCCTCATGTTGAATAACCACTTTTTAAACCCTCACAGGGACCAAAATTGCCATTTTTACAGAGTTTTCGCTTACTCAAAAGCTTCAATTTTGACCAATTTCAGGCACAGAAATGACTTTAAACACACTTATTTTAGTTGAAAAAGTAATAATTCACATCCAACAATCATTTAAAGTCAAAAGATTAAATGTTAAAATTTCATCAATATTGACCATTTTTTGAAAGTACAACAGGTCTGGGGTCATCGTTTTTCATCATAAAATAGATTTTTTGGACTCTACCAAAAATGATTCAAAAAGTCAGTTGGATTGGGCCTCATGTTGAATAACCACTTTTAAACCCTCACAGTGACCAAAATTGCCATTTTTACAAAGTTTTCGCTTACTCAAAAGCTTCAATTTTGACCAATTTCAGGCACAGAAATGACTTTAAACACACTTATTTTAGTTGAAAAAGTAATAATTCACATCCAACAGTAATTTAATGTCAAAAGATTAAATGTTAACATTTCATTAATATATATATATATTTTTTTTTCTTTATTTTTTTATATATATATATTTTTTTTCTTTCCACTTTTTTTAGTTGAAAAAGTAATAATTCACATCTTTATTTTTTTTATAATTTATAATTTTTATATAAATATTATATATTTATTCATCACAAAATGTCATCAATATTGACAATTTTTTGAACGTTCGACTGGTCTGGGGTCATTGTTTTTCATCACAAAATTGATTTTTTTGGGACTCTACCAAAAATGATTCAAAATGTCATTTGGATCGTGCCTCATGTTGAATAACCACTTTTTAAACCCTCACAGTGACCAAAATTGCCATTTTTACAGAGTTTTGCTTCCTCAGAAGCTTCAATGTTGACCAATTTCAGGCACAGAAATGACTTTAAACAAACATATTTTAGTTGAAAAAGTAATAATTCACACCCAACAGTAATTTAAAGTCAAAAGATTAAATGTTAAAAATTTCATCAATATTGACCATTTTTTGAACGTTTGACTGGTCCGGGGTAATTTTTCTTCATAAAATTGATTTTTTGGACTCTACCAAAACTGATTCAAAATGTCATTTGGATCGGGCCTCATGTTGAATAACCACTTTTTAAACCCTCACAGGGACCAAAATTGCCATTTTTACAGAGTTTTCGCTTACTCAAAAGCTTCAATTTTGACCAATTTCAGGCACAGAAATGACTTTAAACACACTTATTTTAGTTGAAAAAGTAATAATTCACATCCAACAATCATTTAAAGTCAAAAGATTAAATGTTAAAATTTCATCAATATTGACCATTTTTTGAAAGTACAACAGGTCTGGGGTCATCGTTTTTCATCATAAAATAGATTTTTTGGACTCTACCAAAAATGATTCAAAAAGTCAGTTGGATTGGGCCTCATGTTGAATAACCACTTTTAAACCCTCACAGTGACCAAAATTGCCATTTTTACAAAGTTTTCGCTTACTCAAAAGCTTCAATTTTGACCAATTTCAGGCACAGAAATGACTTTAAACACACTTATTTTAGTTGAAAAAGTAATAATTCACATCCAACAGTAATTTATTGTCAAAAGATTAAATGTTAACATTTCATTAATATATATATATATTTTTTTTTCTTTATTTTTTTATATATATATTTTTTTTTTCTTTCCACTTTTTTTAGTTGAAAAAGTAATAATTCACATCTTTATTTTTTTTATAATTTATAATTTTTATATAAATATTATATATTTATTCATCACAAAATGTCATCAATATTGACAATTTTTTGAACGTTCGACTGGTCTGGGGTCATTGTTTTTCATCACAAAACCTCACAGTGACCAAAATTGCCATTTTTACTGAGTTTTGCTTACTCAGAAGCTTCAATTTTTACCAATTTCAAGCACAGAAATGACTTTAAACAAACATATTTTAGTTGAAAAAGTAATTATTCACATCCAACAGTCATTTAAAGTAAAAAGATTAAATGTTAAAATGTCATCAATATTGACCATTTTTTGAAAGTTCGACTGGTCCGGGGTCATCATTTTTCATCATAAAATTGATTTGTTGGACTCTACCAAAAATGATTCAAAATGTCATTTGGATCGGGCCTCATGTTGAATAACCACATTTTAAACCCTCACAGTGACCAAAATTGCCATTTTTACAGAGTTTTGCTTACTCAGAAGCTTCAATTTTGACCAATTTCAGGCACAGAAATGACTTTAAACACACATATTTTAGTTGAAAAAGTAATAATTCACTTCCAACAGTCATTTAAAGTCAAAAGATTAAATGTTAAAATTTCATCAATATTGACCATGTTTTGAAAGTTCAACAGGTCTGGGGTCATCGTTTTTCATCATAAAATAGATTTTTTGGACTCTACCAAAAATGATTCAAAAAGTCAGTTGGATTGGGCCTCATGTTGAATAACCACTTTTTAAACACTCACAGTGACCAAAATTGCCATCTTTACAGAGTTTTGCTTACTCAGAAGCTTCAATTTTGACCAATTTCAGGCACAGAAATGACTTTAAACACACATATTTTAGTTGAAAAATTAATAATTCACACCCAACAGTAATTTAAAGTCAAAAGATTAAATGTTAAAAATTTCATCAATATTGACCATTTTTTGAACGTTTGACTGGTCCGGGGTAATTTTTCTTCATAAAATTGATTTTTTGGACTCAACCAAAAATGATTCAAAATGTCATTTGGATCGGGCCTCATGTTGAATAACCACTTTTTAAACCCTCACAGTGACCAAAATTGCCATTTTTACTGAGTTTTGCTTACTCAGAAGCTTCAATTTTTACCAATTTCAGGCACAGAAATGACTTTAAACAAATATATTTTAGCTGAAAAAGTAATTATTCACATCCAACAGTCATTTAAAGTCAAAAGATTAAATGTTAAAATTTCATCAATATTGACCATTTTTTGAAAGTTCGACTGGTCCAGGGTCATCATTTTTCATCATAAAATAGATTTTTTGGACTCTACCAAAAATGATTCAAAATGTCATTTGGATCGGGCCTCATGTTGAATAACCACATTTTAAACCCTCACAGTGACCAAAATTGCCATTTTTATAGAGTTTTGATTACTCAGAAGCTTCAATTTTGACCAATTTCAGGCACAGAAATGACTTTAAACACACATATTTTAGTTGAAAAAGTAATAATTCACTTCCAACAGTCATTTAAAGTCAAAAGATTAAATGTTAAAATTTAATCAATATTGACCATTTTTTGAAAGTTCAACAGGTCGGGGTCATCGTTTTTCATCATAAAATAGATTTTTTGGACTCTACCAAAAATGATTCAAAAAGTCAGTTGGATCGGTCCTCATGTTGAATAACCACTTTTTAAACCCTCACAGTGACCAAAGCTGCCATTTTTACAGAGTTTTCGCTTACTCAAACGCTTCAATTTTGACCAATTTCAGGCACAGAAATGACTTTAAACACACTTATTTTAGTTGAAAAAGTAATAATTCACAGCCAACAGTCATTTAAAGTCAAAAGATTAAATGTTAAAATTTCATCAATATTGACCACTTTTTTGAACGTTCGAAAGGTCCGGGGTCATCGTTTTTTTATTGATTTTTTTGGACTCTACCAAAAATGATTCAAAATGTCATTTGGATCGGGTCTCATGTTTGATAACCACTTTTTAAACCCTCACAGTGACCGAAATTATCATTTTTACAGAGTTTTGCTTACTCAGAAGCTTCAATTTTGACCAATTTCAGGCACAGAAATGACTTTAAACACACTTATTTTAGTTGAAAAAGTAATAATTCACATACAACAGTAATTTAAAGTCAAAAGATTAAATGTTAAAAATGTCATCAATATTGACCATTTTTTGAACGTTTGACTGGTCCGGGGTAATTTTTCTTCATAAAATTGATTTTTTGGACTCTACCAAAAATGATTCAAAATGTCATTTGGATCGGGACTGATGCTGAATAACCACTTTTTAAACCCTCACAGTGACCAAAATTGCCATTTTTACAGAGTTTTCGCTTACTCAAAAGCTACAGTTTTGACCAATTTCAGGCACAGAAATGACTGTAAACACACTTATTTTAGTTGAAAAAGTAATAATTCACATCTTTATTTTTTTTTTATAATTTATAATTTTTATATAAATATTATATATTTATTCATCACAAAATTTCATCAATATTGACAATTTTTTGAACGTTCGACTGGTCTGGAGTCATCGTTTTTCATCATAAAATTGATTTTTTTGGGATTCTACCAAAAATGATTCAAAATGTCATTTGGATCGGGCCTCATGTTGAATAACCACTTTTTAAACCCTCACAGTGACCAAAATGGCCATTTTTACAGAGTTTTGCTTCCTCAGAAGCTTCAATTTTGACCAATTTCAGGCACAGAAATTACTTTAAACAAACATATTTTAGTTGAAAAAGTAATTATTCACATCCAACAGTCATTTAAAGTCAAAAGATTAAATGTTAAAATTTCATCAATATTGACCATTTTTTGAAAGTTCAACAGGTCAGGGTCATCGTTTTTCATCATAAAATAGATTTTTGGGACTCTACCAAAAATGATTCAAAAAGTCAGTTGGATTGGGCCTCATGTTGAATAACCACTTTTTAAACACTCACAGTGACCAAAATTGCCATCTTTACAGAGTTTTGCTTGCTCAGAAGCTTCAATTTTGACCAATTTCAGGCACAGAAATGACTTTAAACACACATATTTTAGTTGAAAAAGTAATAATTCACACCCAACAGTAATTTAAAGTCAAAAGATTAAATGTTAAAATTTCATCAATATTGACCATTTTTTGAACGTTTGACTGGTCCGGGGTAATTTTTCTTCATAAAATTGATTTTTTGGACTCTACCAAAACTGATTCAAAATGTCATTTGGATCGGGCCTCATGTTGAATAACCACTTTTTAAACCCTCACAGGGACCAAAATTGCCATTTTTACAGAGTTTTCACTTACTCAAAAGCTTCAATTTTGACCAATTTCAGGCACAGAAATGACTTTAAACACACTTATTTTAGTTGAAAAAGTAATAATTCACATCCAACAATCATTTAAAGTCAAAAGATTAAATGTTAAAATTTCATCGATATTGACCATTTTTTGAAAGTACAACAGGTCTGGGGTCATCGTTTTTCATCATAAAATAGATTTTTTGGACTCTACCAAAAATGATTCAAAAAGTCAGTTGGATTGGGCCTCATGTTGAATAACCACTTTTAAACCCTCACAGTGACCAAAATTGCCATTTTTACAAAGTTTTCGCTTACTCAAAAGCTTCAATTTTGACCAATTTCAGGCACAGAAATGACTTTAAACACACTTATTTTAGTTGAAAAAGTAATAATTCACATCCAACAGTAATTTAATGTCAAAAGATTAAATGATAACATTTCATTAATATATATATATTTATTTTTTTTTCTTTATTTTTTTTATATATATTTTTTTTTTCTTTCCACTTTTTTTAGTTGAAAAAGTAATAATTCACATCTTTATTTTTTTTATAATTTATAATTTTTATATAAATATTATATATTTATTCATCACAAAATTTCATCAATATTGACAATTTTTTGAACGTTCGACTGGTCTGGGGTCATTGTTTTTCATCACAAAATTGATTTTTTTGGGACTCTACCAAAAATGATTCAAAATGTCATTTGGATCGGGCCTCATGTTGAATAACCACTTTTTAAACCCTCACAGTGACCAAAATTGCCATTTTTACTGAGTTTTGCTTACTCAGAAGCTTCAATTTTTACCAATTTCAGGCACAGAAATGACTTTAAACAAACATATTTTAGTTGAAAAAGTAATTATTCACATCCAACAGTCATTTAAAGTCAAAAGATTAAATGTTAAAATTTCATCAATATTGACCATTTTTTGAAAGTTCGACTGGTCCGGGGTCTTCATTTTTCATCATAAAATTGATTTGTTGGACTCTACCAAAAATGATTCAAAATGTCATTTGGATCGGGCCTCATGTTGAATAACCACATTTTAAACCCTCACAGTGACCAAAATTGCCATTTTTACAGAGTTTTGATTACTCAGAAGCTTCAATTTTGACCAATTTCAGGCACAGAAATGACTTTAAACACACATATTTTAGTTGAAAAAGTAATAATTCACTTCCAACAGTCATTTAAAGTCAAAAGATTAAATGTTAAAATTTCATCAATATTGACCATTTTTTGAAAGTTCAACAGGTCGGGGTCATCGTTTTTCATCATAAAATAGATTTTTTGGACTCTACCAAAAATAATTCAAAAAGTCAGTTGGATCGGTCCTCATGTTGAATAACCACTTTTTAAACCCTCACAGTGACCAAAGCTGCCATTTTTACAGAGTTTTCGCTTACTCAAAAGCTTCAATTTTGACCAATTTCAGGCACAGAAATGACTTTAAACACACTTATTTTAGTTGAAAAAGTAATAATTCACAGCCAACAGTCATTTAAAGTCAAAAGATTAAATGTTAAAATTTCATAAATATTGACCATTTTTTTGAACGTTCGAAAGGTCCGGGGTCATCGTTTTTTTATTGATTTTTTGGACTCTACCAAAAATGATTCAAAATGTCATTTGGATCGGGTCTCATGTTTGATAACCACTTTTTAAACCCTCACAGTGACCGAAATTATCATTTTTACAGAGCTTTGCTTACTCAGAAGCTTCAATTTTGACCAATTTCAGGCACAGAAATGACTTTAAACACACTTATTTTAGTTGAAAAAGTAATAATTCACATCCAACAGTAATTTAAAGTCAAAAGATTAAATGTTAAAAATGTCATCAATATTGACCATTTTTTGAACGTTTGACTGGTCCGGGGTAATTTTTCTTCATAAAATTGATTTTTTGGACTCTACCAAAAATGATTCAAAATGTCATTTGGATCGGGACTGATGCTGAATAACCACTTTTTAAACCCTCACAGTGACCAAAATTGCCATTTTTACAGAGTTTTGCTTACTCAGAAGCTTCAATTTTGACCAATTTCAGGCACAGAAATGACTTTAAACACACTTATTTTAGTTGAAAAAGTAATAATTCACATCCAAAAGTCATTTAAAGTCAAAAGATTAAATGTTAAAATTGAAGCTTCTGAGTAAGCAAAACTCTGTAAAAATGACAATTTTGGTCACTGTGAGGGTATTAAAAGTGGTTATTCAACATGAGGCCCGATCCAAATGACATTTTGAATCATGTTTGGTAGAGTCCAAAAAAAATCAATTTTATGATGAAAAACGATGACCAGTTGAACGTTCAAAAAATTGTAAATATTGATAAAATGTTGTGATAAATAAATATATAATATTTATATATAAATTATAAATTATAAAAAAAAATAAAGATGTGAATTATTACTTTTTCAACTACAAAAGTGGAAAGAAAAAAAAGAATTAAAAAAAAATTTAAAAAAATCAAGAAAAAAAAAATTTACATTTGAAAAAACATTAAGAAAAATGTAAAAAATATAAAATAAATAAAAAAAAAAAAGATATATTGATGACATTTTAACATTTAATTACTGTTGGATGTGAATTATTACTTTTTCAACTAAAATAAGTGTGTTTAAAGTGATTTCTGTGCCTGAAATTGGTCAAAATTGAAGCTTTTGAGTAAGCGAAAACTCTGTAAAAATGGCAATTTTGGTCACTGTGAGAGTTTAAAAAGTGGTTATTCAACATGAGGCCCGATCCAAATGACATTTTGAATTATTTTTGGTAGAGTCCAAAAAATCAATTTTATGATGAAAAACGATGACCAGTCTAACGTTCAAAAAAGTGGTCAATATTGATGAAATTTTAAAATGTAATCTTTTGACTTTAAATTACTGTTGGATGTGAAATATTACTTTTTCAACTCAAATATGTGTGTTTAAAGTGATTTCTGTGCCTGAAATTGGTCAAAATTGAAGCTTCTGAGTAAGCAAAACTCTGTAAAAATGACAATTCTGGTAACTGTGAGGGTTTAAAAAGTGGTTATTCAACATGAGGCCCGATCCAAATTACATTTTGAATTATTTTTGGTAGAGTCCAAAAAATCAATTTTATGATGAAAAACGATGACCCCGGACCCGTCGAACGTACAAAAAATTGTCAATATTGATGAAATTTTGTGATAAATAAATATATAATATTTATATAAAAATTATAAATTATAAAAAAAAAGATGTGAATTATTACTTTTTCAACTAAAAATAAGTGGAAAGAAAAAAAAAGAATAATAACAAAATAAATAAATACAAAAATAAAAATAAAAAATAAAAAATTAAAAAAAAAAAAAAAATTAAAAAAAAATTACTTTAAAATAAATAAATACATAAATTTAAAAAATAATAAAAAATAAATAAAAAAATATTGATGAAATTTTAACATTTAATCTTTTGACTTTAAATTACTGTTGGATGTGAATTATTACTTTTTCAACTAACATAAGTGTGTTTAAAGTGATTTCTGTGCCTGAAATTGGTCAAAATTGAAGCTTCTGAGTAATCAAAACTCTGTAAAAATGACAATTTTGGTAACTGTGAGGGTTTAAAAAGTGGTTATTCAACATGAGGCCCGATCCAAATGACATTTTGAATCATTTTTGGTAGAGTCCATAAAATCAATTTTATGATGAAAAACGATGACCCGGACCAGTCGAAGGTACAAAAAAATTTCAATATTGATGAAATTTTAACATTTAATCTTTTGACTTTAAATTACTGTTGGATGTGAATTATTACTTTTTCAACTAACATAAGTGTGTTTAAAGTGATTTCTGTGCCTGAAATTGGTCAAAATTGAAGCTTCTGAGTAATCAAAACTCTGTAAAAATGACAATTTTGGTAACTGTGAGGGTTTAAAAAGTGGTTATTCAACATGAGGCCCGATCCAAATGACATTTTGAATCATTTTTGGTAGAGTCCATAAAATCAATTTTATGATGAAAAACGATGACCCGGACCAGTCGAAGGTACAAAAAAATTTCAATATTGATGAAATTTTAACATTTAATCTTTTGACTTTAAATTACTGTTGGATGTGAAATATTACTTTGTCAACTAAAATAAGTGTGTTTAAAGTGATTTCTGTGCCTGAAATTGGTCAAAATTGAAGCTTTTGAGTAAGCGAAAACTCTGTAAAAATGGCAATTTTGGTCACTGTGAGGGTTTAAAAAGTGGTTATTCAACATGAGGCCCGATCCAAATGACATTTTGAATCATTTTTGGTAGAGTCCAAAAAAAATCAATTTTATGATGAAAAACGATGACCAGTCGAACGTTCAAAAAATTGTCAATATTGATGAAATTTTGTGATAAATAAATATATATTATTTATATAAAAATTATAAATTATAAAAAAATAAATAAAGATGTGAATTATTACTTTTTCAACTAAAAAAAGTGGAAAGGAAAAAAAAATTAAAACATTTTTACAATATTAAAAAAAAAAAATAATTAAAAAATGTAAACACATTTTAAAAAAAATAAAAACAATTAAAAAAAAAATAAAAAAAAATAAAAAAAAAAAAATATATATTGATGAAATTTTAACATTTAATCTTTTGACTTTAAATTACTGTTGGATGTGAATTATTACTTTTTCAACTAAAATATGTGTGTTTAAAGTCATTTCTGTGCCTGAAATTGGTCAAAATTGAAGCTTCTGAGTAATCAAAACTCTGTAAAAATGACAATTTTGGTAACTGTGAGGGTTTAAAAAGTGGTTATTCAACATGAGGCCCGATCCAAATGACATTTTGAATCATTTTTGGTAGAGTCCAAAAAATCTATTTTATGATGAAAAACGATGACCCCGGACCAGTCGAACGTTCCAAAAATTGTCAATATTGATGAAATTTTAACATTTAATCTTTTGACTTTAAATTACTGTTGGATGTGAATTATTACTTTTTCAACTAACATAAGTGTGTTTAAAGTGATTTCTGTGCCTGAAATTGGTCAAAATTGAAGCTTCTGAGTAAGCAAAACTCTGTAAAAATGACAATTCTGGTAACTGTGAGGGTTTAAAAAGTGGTTATTCAACATGAGGCCCGATCCAAATGACATTTCGAATTATTTTTGGTAGAGTCTAAAAAATCAATTTTATGATGAAAAACGATGACCCCGGACCCGTCGAAGTACAAAAAATTGTCAATATTGATGAAATTTTAACATTTAATCTTTTGACTTTAAATGACTGTTGGATGTGAATTATTACTTTTTCAACTAAAATATGTGTGTTTAAAGTCATTTCTGTGCCTGAAATTGGTCCAAATTGAAGCTTCTGAGTAAGCAAAACTCTGTAAAAATGGCAATTTTGGTCACTGTGAGGGTTTAAAAAGTGGTTATTCAACATGAGGCCCGATCCAAATGACATTTTGAATCATTTTTGGTAGAGTCCAAAAAAACTCAATTTTATGATGAAAAACGATGACCCCGGACCAGTCGAACGTTCAAAAAAGTGGTCAATATTGATGAAAGTTTACAATTTAATCTTTTGACTTTAAATTACTGTTGGATGTCAATTATTACTTTTTCAACTAAAATATGTGTGTTTAAAGTCATTTCTGTGCCTGAAATTGGTCAAAATTAAAACTTCTGAGTAATCAAAACTCTGTAAAAATGACAATTTTGGTAACTGTGAGGGTTTAAAAAGTGGTTATTCAACATGAGGCCCGATCCAAATGACATTTTGAATCATTTTTGGTAGAGTCCATAAAATCAATTTTATGATGAAAAACGATGACCCGGACCAGTCGAAGGTACAAAAAAATTTCAATATTGATGAAATTTTAACATTTAATCTTTTGACTTTAAATTACTGTTGGATGTGAATTATTACTTTGTCAACTAAAATAAGTGTGTTTAAAGTGATTTCTGTGCCTGAAATTGGTCAAAATTGAAGCTTTTGAGTAAGCGAAAACTCTGTAAAAATGGCAATTTTTGTCACTGTAAGGGTTTAAAAAGTGGTTATTCAACATGAGGCCCGATCCAAATGAAATTTTGAATTATTTTTGTTAGAGTCCAAAAAATCAATTTTATGATGAAAAACGATGACCCCGGACCAGTCGAACGTTCAAAAAAGTGGTCAATATTGTTGAAAGTTTACAATTTAATCTTTTGACTTTAAATTACTGTTGGATGTGAATTATTACTTTTTCAACTAAAATATGTGTGTTTAAAGTCATTTCTGTGCCTGAAATTGGTCAAAATTGAAGCTTCTGAGTAAGTAAATCTCTGTAAAAATGGAAATTTTGGTCACTGTGAAGGTTTAAAAAGTGGTTATTCAACATCAGGCCCGATCCAAATGACATTTTGAATCATTTTTGGTAGAGTCCGAAAAAAATCAATTTTATGATGAAAAACGATGACCAGTCGAACGTTTAAAAAATTGTCAATATTGATGAAATCTTGTGATAAATAAATATATAATATTTATATAAAAATTATAAATTATAAAAAAATAAATAAAGATGTGAATTATTACTTTTTAAACTAAAATAAGTGTGTTTAAAGTCATTTCTGTGCCTGAAATTGGTCAAAATTGAAGCTTTTGAGTAAGCGAAAACCCTCTGTAAAAATGGCAATTTTGGTCACTGTGAGGGTTTAAAAAGTGGTTATTCAACATGAGGCCCGATCCAAATGACATTTTGAATCATTTTTGGTAGAGTCCAAAAAATCTATTTTATGATGAAAAACGATGACCCCAGACCAGTCGAACGTTCAAAAAAGTGGTCAATATTGATGAAAGTTTACAATTTAATCTTTTTACTTTAAATTACTGTTGGATGTCAATTATTACTTTTTCAACTAAAATATGTGTGTTTAAAGTCATTTCTGTGCCTGAAATTGGTCAAAATTGAAGCTTCTGAGTAAGTAAATCTCTGTAAAAATGGAAATTTTGGTCACTGTGAGGGTTTAAAAAGTGGTTATTCAACATCAGGCCCGATCCAAATGACATTTTGAATCATTTTTGGTAGAGTCCGAAAAAAATCAATTTTATGATGAAAAACGATGACCAGTCGAACGTTCAAAAAATTGTCAATATTGATGAAATTTTGTGATAAATAAATATATAATATTTATATAAAAATTATAAATTATAAAAAAATAAATAAAGATGTGAATTATTACTTTTTAAACTAAAAAAAAATAAAAAAATAAAAAAATAATAATTTAAAAAAAAAAAATTTAAAATAAATAAAAACATATTGATGAAATTTTAACATTTAATCTTTTGACTTTAAATTACTGTTGGATGTGAATTATTACTTTTTCAACTAACATAAGTGTGTTTAAAGTGATTTCTGTGCCTGAAATTGGTCAAAATTGAAGCTTCTGAGTAATCAAAACTCTGTAAAAATGACAATTTTGGTAACTGTGAGGGTTTAAAAAGTGGTTATTCAACATGAGGCCCGATCCAAATGACATTTTGAATCATTTTTGGTAGAGTCCATAAAATCAATTTTATGATGAAAAACGATGACCCCGGACCCGTCGAACGTACAAAAAATTGTCAATATTGATGAAATTTTAACATTTAATCTTTTGACTTTAAATGACTGTTGGATGTGAATTATTACTTTTTCAACTAAAATATGTGTGTTTAAAGTCATTTCTGTGCCTGAAATTGGTCAAAATTGAAGCTTCTGAGTAAGCAAAACTCTGTAAAAATGGCAATTTTGGTAACTGTGAGGGTTTAAAAAGTGGTTATTCAACATGAGGCCCGATCCAAATGACATTTTGAATCATTTTTGGTAGAGTCCATAAAATCAATTTTATGATGAAAAACGATGACCCGGACCAGTCGAAGGTACAAAAAAATTTCAATATTGATGAAATTTTAACATTTCATCTTTTGACTTTAAATTACTGTTGGATGTGAATTATTACTTTTTCAACTAAAATATGTGTGTTTAAAGTCATTTCTGTGCCTGAAATTGGTCAAAATTGAAGCTTCTGAGTAAGCAAAACTCTGTAAAAATGGCAATTTTGGTCACTGTGAGGGTTTAAAAAGTGGTTATTCAACATGAGGCCCGATCCAAATGACATTTTGAATCATTTTTGGTAGAGTCCAAAAAAACTCAATTTTATGATGAAAAACGATGACCCCGGACCAGTCGAACGTTAAAAAAATTGTCAATATTGATGAAATGTTGTGATAAATAAATATATAATATTGATATAAAAATTATAAATTATAAAAAAATAAATAAAGATGTGAATTATTACTTTTTAAACTAAAAAAATAAAAAAAATTAAAAAATTAAAAAAAAATAAAAAATTGAAAAAAAATTCTTTAAAATAAATTAAAAAAAATAAAAAAAATAAAAAAAAAATAAAAAAATATTGATGAAATTTTAACATTTAATCTTTTGACTTCAAATTACTGTTGGATGTGAATTATTACTTTTTCAACTAGCATAAGTGTGTTTAAAGTGATTTCTGTGCCTAAAATTGGTCAAAATTGAAGCTTCTGAGAAAGTAAATCTCTGTAAAAATGGAAATTTTGGTCACTGTGAGGGTTTAAAAAGTGGTTATTCAACATCAGGCCCGATCCAAATGACATTTTGAATCATTTTTGGTAGAGTCCGAAAAAAATAAATTTTATGATGAAAAACGATGACCAGTCGAACGTTTAAAAAATTGTCAATATTGATGAAATCTTGTGATAAATAAATATATAATATTTATATAAAAATTATAAATTATAAAAAAATAAATAAAGATGTGAATTATTACTTTTTAAACTAAAATTAGTGTGTTTAAAGTGATTTCTGTGCCTGAAATTGGTCAAAAGTGAAGCTTCTGAGTAAGCAAAACTCTGTAAAAATGACAATTTTGGTAACTGTAAGGGTTTAAAAAGTGGTTATTCAACATGAGGCCCGATCCAAATGACATTTTGAATCATTTTTGGTAGAGTCCAAAAAATCAATTTTATGATGAAAAACGATGACCCCGGACCAGTTGAACGTTCAAAAAAGTGGTCAATATTGATGAAATTTTAACATTTAATCTTTTGACTTTAAATGACTGTTGGATGTGAATTTTTACTTATTCAACTAAAATAAGTGTGTTTAAAGTCATTTCTGTGCCTGAAATTGGTCAAAATTGAAGCTTCTGAGTAAGCAAAACTCTGTAAAAATGACAATTCTGGTAACTGTGAGGGTTTAAAAAGTGGTTATTCAACATGAGGCCCGATCCAAATGACATTTCGAATTATTTTTGGTAGAGTCCAAAAAATCTATTTTATGATGAAAAACGATGACCCCGGACCAGTCGAACGTTCAAAAAAGTGGTCAATATTGATGAAAGTTTACAATTTAATCTTTTGACTTTAAATTACTGTTGGATGTCAATTATTACTTTTTCAACTAAAATATGTGTGTTTAAAGTCATTTCTGTGCCTGAAATTGGTCAAAATTAAAACTTCTGAGTAATCAAAACTCTGTAAAAATGACAATTTTGGTAACTGTGAGGGTTTAAAAAGTGGTTATTCAACATGAGGCCCGATCCAAATGACATTTTGAATCATTTTTGGTAGAGTCCATAAAATCAATTTTATGATGAAAAACGATGACCCGGACCAGTCGAAGGTACAAAAAAATTTCAATATTGATGAAATTTTAACATTTAATCTTTTGACTTTAAATTACTGTTGGATGTGAATTATTACTTTGTCAACTAAAATAAGTGTGTTTAAAGTGATTTCTGTGCCTGAAATTGGTCAAAATTGAAGCTTTTGAGTAAGCGAAAACTCTGTAAAAATGGCAATTTTTGTCACTGTAAGGGTTTAAAAAGTGGTTATTCAACATGAGGCCCGATCCAAATGAAATTTTGAATTATTTTTGTTAGAGTCCAAAAAATCAATTTTATGATGAAAAACGATGACCCCGGACCAGTCGAACGTTCAAAAAAGTGGTCAATATTGTTGAAAGTTTACAATTTAATCTTTTGACTTTAAATTACTGTTGGATGTGAATTATTACTTTTTCAACTAAAATATGTGTGTTTAAAGTCATTTCTGTGCCTGAAATTGGTCAAAATTGAAGCTTCTGAGTAAGTAAATCTCTGTAAAAATGGAAATTTTGGTCACTGTGAAGGTTTAAAAAGTGGTTATTCAACATCAGGCCCGATCCAAATGACATTTTGAATCATTTTTGGTAGAGTCCGAAAAAAATCAATTTTATGATGAAAAACGATGACCAGTCGAACGTTTAAAAAATTGTCAATATTGATGAAATCTTGTGATAAATAAATATATAATATTTATATAAAAATTATAAATTATAAAAAAATAAATAAAGATGTGAATTATTACTTTTTAAACTAAAATAAGTGTGTTTAAAGTCATTTCTGTGCCTGAAATTGGTCAAAATTGAAGCTTTTGAGTAAGCGAAAACCCTCTGTAAAAATGGCAATTTTGGTCACTGTGAGGGTTTAAAAAGTGGTTATTCAACATGAGGCCCGATCCAAATGACATTTTGAATCATTTTTGGTAGAGTCCAAAAAATCTATTTTATGATGAAAAACGATGACCCCAGACCAGTCGAACGTTCAAAAAAGTGGTCAATATTGATGAAAGTTTACAATTTAATCTTTTTACTTTAAATTACTGTTGGATGTCAATTATTACTTTTTCAACTAAAATATGTGTGTTTAAAGTCATTTCTGTGCCTGAAATTGGTCAAAATTGAAGCTTCTGAGTAAGTAAATCTCTGTAAAAATGGAAATTTTGGTCACTGTGAGGGTTTAAAAAGTGGTTATTCAACATCAGGCCCGATCCAAATGACATTTTGAATCATTTTTGGTAGAGTCCGAAAAAAATCAATTTTATGATGAAAAACGATGACCAGTCGAACGTTCAAAAAATTGTCAATATTGATGAAATTTTGTGATAAATAAATATATAATATTTATATAAAAATTATAAATTATAAAAAAATAAATAAAGATGTGAATTATTACTTTTTAAACTAAAAAAAAATAAAAAAATAAAAAAATAATAATTTAAAAAAAAAAAATTTAAAATAAATAAAAACATATTGATGAAATTTTAACATTTAATCTTTTGACTTTAAATTACTGTTGGATGTGAATTATTACTTTTTCAACTAACATAAGTGTGTTTAAAGTGATTTCTGTGCCTGAAATTGGTCAAAATTGAAGCTTCTGAGTAATCAAAACTCTGTAAAAATGACAATTTTGGTAACTGTGAGGGTTTAAAAAGTGGTTATTCAACATGAGGCCCGATCCAAATGACATTTTGAATCATTTTTGGTAGAGTCCATAAAATCAATTTTATGATGAAAAACGATGACCCCGGACCCGTCGAACGTACAAAAAATTGTCAATATTGATGAAATTTTAACATTTAATCTTTTGACTTTAAATGACTGTTGGATGTGAATTATTACTTTTTCAACTAAAATATGTGTGTTTAAAGTCATTTCTGTGCCTGAAATTGGTCAAAATTGAAGCTTCTGAGTAAGCAAAACTCTGTAAAAATGGCAATTTTGGTAACTGTGAGGGTTTAAAAAGTGGTTATTCAACATGAGGCCCGATCCAAATGACATTTTGAATCATTTTTGGTAGAGTCCATAAAATCAATTTTATGATGAAAAACGATGACCCGGACCAGTCGAAGGTACAAAAAAATTTCAATATTGATGAAATTTTAACATTTCATCTTTTGACTTTAAATTACTGTTGGATGTGAATTATTACTTTTTCAACTAAAATATGTGTGTTTAAAGTCATTTCTGTGCCTGAAATTGGTCAAAATTGAAGCTTCTGAGTAAGCAAAACTCTGTAAAAATGGCAATTTTGGTCACTGTGAGGGTTTAAAAAGTGGTTATTCAACATGAGGCCCGATCCAAATGACATTTTGAATCATTTTTGGTAGAGTCCAAAAAAACTCAATTTTATGATGAAAAACGATGACCCCGGACCAGTCGAACGTTAAAAAAATTGTCAATATTGATGAAATGTTGTGATAAATAAATATATAATATTGATATAAAAATTATAAATTATAAAAAAATAAATAAAGATGTGAATTATTACTTTTTAAACTAAAAAAATAAAAAAAATTAAAAAATTAAAAAAAAATAAAAAATTGAAAAAAAATTCTTTAAAATAAATTAAAAAAAATAAAAAAAATAAAAAAAAAATAAAAAAATATTGATGAAATTTTAACATTTAATCTTTTGACTTCAAATTACTGTTGGATGTGAATTATTACTTTTTCAACTAGCATAAGTGTGTTTAAAGTGATTTCTGTGCCTAAAATTGGTCAAAATTGAAGCTTCTGAGAAAGTAAATCTCTGTAAAAATGGAAATTTTGGTCACTGTGAGGGTTTAAAAAGTGGTTATTCAACATCAGGCCCGATCCAAATGACATTTTGAATCATTTTTGGTAGAGTCCGAAAAAAATAAATTTTATGATGAAAAACGATGACCAGTCGAACGTTTAAAAAATTGTCAATATTGATGAAATCTTGTGATAAATAAATATATAATATTTATATAAAAATTATAAATTATAAAAAAATAAATAAAGATGTGAATTATTACTTTTTAAACTAAAATTAGTGTGTTTAAAGTGATTTCTGTGCCTGAAATTGGTCAAAAGTGAAGCTTCTGAGTAAGCAAAACTCTGTAAAAATGACAATTTTGGTAACTGTAAGGGTTTAAAAAGTGGTTATTCAACATGAGGCCCGATCCAAATGACATTTTGAATCATTTTTGGTAGAGTCCAAAAAATCAATTTTATGATGAAAAACGATGACCCCGGACCAGTTGAACGTTCAAAAAAGTGGTCAATATTGATGAAATTTTAACATTTAATCTTTTGACTTTAAATGACTGTTGGATGTGAATTTTTACTTATTCAACTAAAATAAGTGTGTTTAAAGTCATTTCTGTGCCTGAAATTGGTCAAAATTGAAGCTTCTGAGTAAGCAAAACTCTGTAAAAATGACAATTCTGGTAACTGTGAGGGTTTAAAAAGTGGTTATTCAACATGAGGCCCGATCCAAATGACATTTCGAATTATTTTTGGTAGAGTCTAAAAAATCAATTTTATGATGAAAAACGATGACCCCGGACCCGTCGAAGTACAAAAAATTGTCAATATTGATGAAATTTTAACATTTAATCTTTTGACTTTAAATGACTGTTGGATGTGAATTATTACTTTTTCAACTAAAATATGTGTGTTTAAAGTCATTTCTGTGCCTGAAATTGGTCCAAATTGAAGCTTCTGAGTAAGCAAAACTCTGTAAAAATGGCAATTTTGGTCACTTTGAGGGTTTAAAAAGTGGTTATTCAACATGAGGCCCGATCCAAATGACATTTTGAATCATTTTTGGGAGAGTCCAAAAAAACTCAATTTTATGATGAAAAACGATGACCCCGGACCAGTCGAACGTTCAAAAAAGTGGTCAATATTGATGAAAGTTTACAATTTAATCTTTTGACTTTAAATTACTGTTGGATGTGAATTATTACTTTTTCAACTAAAATATGTGTGTTTAAAGTCATTTCTGTGCCTGAAATTGGTCAAAATTGAAGCTTCTGAGTAAGTAAATCTCTGTAAAAATGGAAATTTTGGTCACTGTGAGGGTTTAAAAAGTGGTTATTCAACATCAGGCCCGATCCAAATGACATTTTGAATAATTTTTGGTAGAGTCTGAAAAAAATCAATTTTATGATGAAAAACGATGACCAGTCGAACGTTCAAAAAATTGTCAATATTGATGACATTTTGTGATAAATAAAGATATAATATTTATATAAAAATTATAAATTATTAAAAAAAAATAAAGATGTGAATTATTACTTTTTAAACTAAAAAAAAAAAAAAATTAAATAAAAAAAATAAAAAACAAATAATTTTTTTTTTTAAATCAATTTAATATAAATGAATAAATAAATAAAAAAAATAATAAAAAATAAATAAAATATTGATGAAATTTTAACGTTTAATCTTTTGACTTTAAATTACTGTTGGATGTGAATTATTACTTTTTCAACTAACATAAGTGTGTTTAAAGTGATTTCTGTGCCTGAAATTGGTCAAAATTGAAGCTTCTGAGTAATCAAAACTCTGTAAAAATGACAATTTTGGTAACTGTGAGGGTTTAAAAAGTGGTTATTCAACATGAGGCCCGATCCAAATGACATTTTGAATCATTTTTGGTAGAGTCCATAAAATCAATTTTATGATAAAAAACGATGACCCGGACCAGTCGAAGGTACAAAAAAATTTCAATATTGATGAAATTTTAACATTTAATCTTTTGACTTTAAATTACTGTTGGATGTGAATTATTACTTTGTCAACTAAAATAAGTGTGTTTAAAGTGATTTCTGTGCCTGAAATTGGTCAAAATTGAAGCTTTTGAGTAAGCGAAAACTCTGTAAAAATGGCAATTTTGGTCACTGTAAGGGTTTAAAAAGTGGTTATTCAACATGAGGCCCGATCCAAATGAAATTTTGAATTATTTTTGTTAGAGTCCAAAAAATCAATTTTATGATGAAAAACGATGACCCCGGACCAGTCGAACGTTCAAAAAAGTGGTCAATATTGATGAAAGTTTACAATTTAATCTTTTGACTTTAAATTACTGTTGGATGTGAATTATTACTTTTTCAACTAAAATATGTGTGTTTAAAGTCATTTCTGTGCCTGAAATTGGTCAAAATTGAAGCTTCTGAGTAAGTAAAACTCTGTAAAAATGGAAATTTTGGTCACTGTGAAGGTTTAAAAAGTGGTTATTCAACATCAGGCCCGATCCAAATGACATTTTGAATCATTTTTGGTAGAGTCCGAAAAAAATCAATTTTATGATGAAAAACGATGACCAGTCGAACGTTTAAAAAATTGTCAATATTGATGAAATCTTGTGATAAATAAATATATAATATTTATCTAAAAATTATAAATTATAAAAAAATAAATAAAGATGTGAATTATTACTTTTTAAACTAAAATAAGTGTGTTTAAAGTCATTTCTGTGCCTGAAATTGGTCAAAATTGAAGCTTTTGAGTAAGCGAAAACCCTCTGTAAAAATGGCAATTTTGGTCACTGTGAGGGTTTAAAAAGTGGTTATTCAACATGAGGCCCGATCCAAATGACATTTTGAATCATTTTTGGTAGAGTCCAAAAAATCTATTTTATGATGAAAAACGATGACCCGGACCAGTCGAAGGTACAAAAATTTTTCAATATTGATGAAATTTTAACATTTAATCTTTTGACTTTAAATTACTGTTGGATGTGAAATATTACTTTGTCAACTAAAATAAGTGTGTTTAACCCCTTCAGTGCTAATGACAAGGGTAACTCGTCATGGAGTTTCCATTGATTTCAATGGAAAGTCAATGGAAGAGCATCATGTGCCTTAGCAGCCAAGTGGTTAAAGTGATTTCTGTGCCTGAAATTGGTCAAAATTGAAGCTTTTGAGTAAGCGAAAACTCTGTAAAAATGGCAATTTTGGTCACTGTGAGGGTTTAAAAAGTGGTTATTCAACATGAGGCCCGATCCAAATGACATTTTGAATCATTTTTGGTAGAGTCCAAAAAAAATCAATTTTATGATGAAAAACGATGACCAGTCGAACGTTCAAAAAATTGTCAATATTGATGAAATTTTGTGATAAATAAATATATATTATTTATATAAAAATTATAAATTATAAAAAAATAAATAAAGATGTGAATTATTACTTTTTCAACTAAAAAAAGTGGAAAGGAAAAAAAAATTAAAACATTTTTACAATATTAAAAAAAAAAAAAAATTAAAAAATGTAAACACATTTTTAAAAAAATAAAAACAATTAAAAAAAAAATAAAAAAAAAATAAAATAAATAAAAAAATATTGATGAAATTTTAACATTTAATCTTTTGACTTTAAATTACTGTTGGATGTGAATTATTACTTTTTCAACTAAAATATGTGTGTTTAAAGTCATTTCTGTGCCTGAAATTGGTCAAAATTGAAGCTTCTGAGTAATCAAAACTCTGTAAAAATGACAATTTTGGTAACTGTGAGGGTTTAAAAAGTGGTTATTCAACATGAGGCCCGATCCAAATGACATTTTGAATCATTTTTGGTAGAGTCCAAAAAATCTATTTTATGATGAAAAACGATGACCCCGGACCAGTCGAACGTTCAAAAAATTGTCAATATTGATGAAATTTTGTGATAAATAAATATATAATATTTATATAAAAATTATAAATTATAAAAAAAAAGATGTGAATTATTACTTTTTCAACTAAAAATAAGTGGAAAGAAAAAAAAGAATAATAACAAAATAAATAAATACAAAAATAAAAATAAAAAATAAAAAAAAGTAAAATAAAAAAAAAAATGTTTTTAAATGTACCATTTTTTTATTTTTTTTTAAAACATATTGATGAAATTTTAACATTTAATCTTTTGACTTTAAATTACTGTTGGATGTGAATTATTACTTTTTCAACTAAAATAAGTGTGTTTAAAGTGATTTCTGTGCCTGAAATTGGTCAAAAGTGAAGCTTCTGAGTAAGCAAAACTCTGTAAAAATGACAATTTTGGTAACTGTAAGGGTTTAAAAAGTGGTTATTCAACATGAGGCCCGATCCAAATGACATTTTGAATCATTTTTGGTAGAGTCCAAAAAATTAATTTTATGATGAAAAACGATGACCCCGGACCAGTTGAACGTTCAAAAAAGTGGTCAATATTGATGAAATTTTAACATTTAATCTTTTGACTTTAAATGACTGTTGGATGTGAATTATTACTTATTCAACTAAAATAAGTGTGTTTAAAGTCATTTCTGTGCCTGAAATTGGTCAAAATTGAAGCTTCTGAGTAAGCAAAACTCTGTAAAAATGACAATTTTGGTAACTGTGAGGGATTAAAAAGTGGTTATTCAACATGAGGCCCGATCCAAATGACATTTTGAATCATTTTTGGTAGAGTCCATAAAATCTATTTTATGATGAAAAACGATGACCCCGGACCAGTCGAACGTACAAAAAAAGTTGTCAATATTGATGAAATTTTAACATTTAATCTTTTGACTTTAAATTACTGTTGGATGTGAATTATTACTTTTTCAACTAACATAAGTGTGTTTAAAGTGATTTCTGTGCCTGAAATTGGTCAAAATTGAAGCTTCTGAGTAAGCAAAACTCTGTAAAAATGACAATTCTGGTAACTGTGAGGGTTTAAAAAGTGGTTATTCAACATGAGGCCCGATCCAAATGACATTTCGAATTATTTTTGGTAGAGTCTAAAAAATCAATTTTATGATGAAAAACGATGACCCGGGACCCGTCGAAGTACAAAAAATTGTCAATATTGATGAAATTTTAACGTTTAATCTTTTGACTTTAAATTACTGTTGGATGTGAATTATTACTTTTTCAACTAACATAAGTGTGTTTAAAGTGATTTCTGTGCCTGAAATTGGTCAAAATTGAAGCTTCTGAGTAATCAAAACTCTGTAAAAATGACAATTTTGGTAACTGTGAGGGTTTAAAAAGTGGTTATTCAACATGAGGCCCGATCCAAATGACATTTTGAATCATTTTTGGTAGAGTCCATAAAATCAATTTTATGATGAAAAACGATGACCCGGACCAGTCGAAGGTACAAAAAAATTTCAATATTGATGAAATTTTAACATTTAATCTTTTGACTTTAAATTACTGTTGGATGTGAATTATTACTTTGTCAACTAAAATAAGTGTGTTTAAAGTGATTTCTGTGCCTGAAATTGGTCAAAATTGAAGCTTTTGAGTAAGCGAAAACTCTGTAAAAATGGCAATTTTGGTCACTGTAAGGGTTTAAAAAGTGGTTATTCAACATGAGGCCCGATCCAAATGAAATTTTGAATTATTTTTGTTAGAGTCCAAAAAATCAATTTTATGATGAAAAACGATGACCCCGGACCAGTCGAACGTTCAAAAAAGTGGTCAATATTGATGAAAGTTTACAATTTAATCTTTTGACTTTAAATTACTGTTGGATGTGAATTATTACTTTTTCAACTAAAATATGTGTGTTTAAAGTCATTTCTGTG